>NC_091212.1:32834916-33134916 GCF_040958095.1 Procambarus clarkii
GTGAAATATAATTGAATTTATTATTTAAATTGCCTTTGTGTCCCCTAGAGTTGAGTTGAGGTGAGAAAGCCTCTGGGATTATTGGTTCCCTGATTTTACTGAGTACATGAAAGACGGGACATACTAATAATGACCCCTTGATAACATCTTTTGTGAATATTGTAATACAGACAAGTTCCATTCCTTGTCTTGTATGGAATAGTCTAGAATAGATGGTGGCAGCATTTCGTCTCCTACTATCTACTCTTCTACTTCTACTATCTACTCTTCTACTACTATCTATCTACACCTCTCCCTCCACCCCTCTCTAAACTCTCACTTTCAACTAATGACCCTCCCACCTCTCTACCTCTCTCACCCCAAACCCTCACTAATTTCTTCACTATTCATTTCTTTCCTTTCGTTTCCTCTTATACGTTTGTGGCAGTGAAATGTATTCTAGAGTTCTCTCTAAAGTTTCGGGTAGCTGATCCAGTTACGGCGCCTTGTAGTCGCCGCACCTAGGTAGTCGAATACCTAGGTTACAAGGTGTTGAACGAGAGAGGTTGCCTTAGGAACTCTGGGAGTGCTCTAGAATAGTTAGCTAGCTGGGGACGGGATAACGGACTAGAGAGAGCTGTTTCCCCCGGCCTCGTTAGTTAACTGGAGGGTGGAATAATGGACAAGATAGAGCTATTTCCCCCACCCCGTTACAACAACTTGTCTACAGTTCACACACGGTACAACACGGTACTACACGGTACATCACAGTACATCCTTGCCACTCACGGCCAAACTTGTAAATGATTTCCCCAGTAAATTATCTTCCCCAATAATTCACACTTTACCACAACACAACAGTAAAATAAGCACTGGCCAATATAATTAAAAAAATTATTAATAACCAAGGGAAACCTTCCTGTTACCACTTTCACTGCTGAAAAGGGACATCAATTTACAGTAGAATTACATACACGGCACATATAGCGAAAAAGGAAACAAATAAATATCACTTTACTCCACCACTGACTATGTCTCTATGTGTCCTCACACACGTCAACCTCACAGTTGGGCTCCACCTCAACTGATGACGTCAAACAGGGTAAACTCACACGTTTCCAATTCCCATTCAGCTAACCAGGTGGTCAACAGGGACGAGGACAGACGGAACACGGTGCGAAACCAGCTTCAGAGTATTATTACCCAAAAAACGGAAACAGTGTACTTACATCAATCTTGCAGGCCCGCCATACACACACACATACATACACGACAACCTCAATCCCACTGTTGCTGCTGGATGATGAAATAGGCTTCTTCACTACGTACATGTGGTCGGTTGGAGCACGGGGTCCTAGACCACGGGGTCCTAGACCACGGGGTTAGCTCGACACACAGAGACCAGGTGGCGCAGACACGCCTGCTTAAGGCAGCCAGGGGTGCGTGCACAACAGATCACACACAGCACAGCTGGAATGCAGTACCACGCCCATCCACTTGACACGGTACTCTAGGGTACGACGGTACAAGGTGTTACACGGCACGACGGTACACGAGACAGTAATTCACTGGTCACTGCTAATTCCTTGGAGTTATGAATTTAGGGTTTCCCTCAACACTGAAACCTTCTCTCGATAGCCTAGCTGCAGTTCCTTGAAGCATAAGTACAACAGATGACGGATGACACTACCATGAATCGATACAGCCTCTCTCAGCCTAATTGTTCTGAGCTGGCGTCTCACGATTTACGCGGCTTGGTGACTCATCACAAAGTTCAAACTCGTAATTCTGCCAAAATACACCTTTTCGCGACACCGGATTCTTACACACGGCTCCCGGAAGATAGTACGGCGATGAGAATGACTTTCTGTGGCGTTGCAGGTGGAATTTTCGGATGCCTGGCCTTGACACCAAGAAGACGTCCACCCCCAAGCAAGTCCACTGGTAAGAATAATTATTTTGGAGCCAAGACGGCTCAGGGTGCCCATGCGGTACCCCTCAGCATCTTGACCAACCACGGTTCAGCATTCCTGAGGCCCAAGCGCCTTGTCCAATGGCGTACCTGCCTCACGATGCTGCCCCCTCTCTCACCAGGTGGACACGTGATGGGGGGGGGGTATATTCTACAGCCGTTAACCCCCCAAACCTCCCTCTCTACACTTGACTTGTACAAACATTTCCCTGAAATCAACTCCCTCCTTTAATTTCTTTCACAGACCTGATGCAGCGATCGGAATGACATCAATGGCTAGTAAATGTCACGGGCTGTCCAACGACTCCAAACACGACTGTGTAGAAGTTATATTCAGAAAGTTGAATCACGGTGCACTATTAAATTTCGAACCTCATCCAGTGCACGAGAGAGCAGGAAAAATCTGTCTCCTGACAATGGCTACTATACTTTACCACTGATAAATGCCAGGTTATGAAAATAGGAGATGGACCAAGAAGATGTCAAATACAGTACAGGATGAAGGGAAGGCAGCTTCCAACTTCTGAAAAAGAGAGATTTAACTGTGGAAGATAACTCGAGATCTAACACCAGAAGCACACATCAGCAGAATGAATAACGATGGCTGCATATGACAAATTGGCAAACGTCCGGTTATCCTTCTGGAACTTGGACAAAAATCCCTTCTGATCTCTGTTACATCCACTGTGAGACCACTTAATAAGTATACCACCACAGCATGGAATCCCTACCAAGAAAAGCACAAAAGGATACTAGAAAGGGTTAACAGATATGCAAGAAGATATAATTGGAAACTGGAAACACAGATGAGTCGCAGGAATGTCAGAAAGAACTTTTTAGGTCTAAGAGTTGTAAATAATTGGAAAAGACGAGGAAACTGTCTAAGCCAATTCGATACACAGCTTTATATATAAATATGATAAGAAAAACGAGTGGAAAAAATCATGGAATTGTACCAATCGCGGTCGAAATGCAGGGCTTAAGAGTACATATCTAGCTCGACTCTGCAAGCTCAACTAGGTGAGTACCAGATTAACACATGGACAATTAAAGAAACATTTGTATATACACATCAATCGGTAGTCATGTATATTTTCTATACTCTAAATTATCGATACTGACTTTGTAGATAGGATGGAGTTCGAGCTTCCAGGTTGGCGCCAAGATTAACAAGTTTCTGCACAACAGTTGGCAGTCCATTGATGCAGGCGAAAAGCAGCAGTGTCATATCATCTGAAAGTAATGAAAATAATAATAATCATAGGGTATGGTTTGATTGCATAGCGTGACCAATAGATTCTCCTGCAGCAAAAAGTAGTTTTCCAAATTTTCTAAAAATCACTCTTTTTAACACAATTTGACTCCTTATGCATTCCACTAAACACTATATCATGTTTAAATATATAATTTATGTATTATTCCCTAAAATAATTTATATAAATTATAAAAGTTGCTGGAAAGTGGTGTGAAAGAATCTGAAAACTTTTTGTTGTCTTATATAAGTCAACTCAACGTCAACATATAAGTCAACTGTCTTATATGTCAACTCTTAAAATCTTATATGTTATCTTGCTGGTGCAAAATGGGTGAATCTTTAGGAACAGCTAGTATCTATATATGACAAATGGTGTTTTCCCTAACTCAAACAATGTAGGGTTTATTATTCTACACATATTTCTAATGACTCTTAGATGTTTACATTCTCTGAAGTATAATTGTGAAGGCTGTGTCCATCACTCTCAACACAGATTCTTAAACTCCTCTCTGCAGGTTCAACTATATAATTAGTTTCCATTTTGAATCTCCATGGACATTTGTATCCAAAATGAAACCAATGTGGTTTCCTTCAGCGCCTTCAGCCAGCACATTTGCTCATTCATTTCCACAGATTTCAACATGGTAGGGGATTTACAGAAATTTGTATATTCATATTGTTATATATTAAAAATATGAATGCAGTTCAATATGATAAGACAAATACATGAGTTTATGATAAATTCGTTTTCTGTGATATACCTTTGATATGCTCTTTTTTTCTTTAAACGGCAGACTAAACTAAAGTGCTCACATCAACAGAGTTGATGTATAAATGGTCAACGCTCAACAGAGTTAGTATAAATGTATTAGTATAAATCTTACTTGTCTCATTGTTAATTCACATTCAATGTCAGCTTGTGGTTTTGATGTGGCACGTTTGGCCAAGTCATCCGCCACCTCGTTGAGCACTATTCCAACATGAGATGGAACAGTTCAATATGAGTTAGTTAGTTTAGTTCATTTATTATGCACCCCATACCCATCTTGTGGGCGGTAGTGGAAAGGGTTACAGAGGCACATAATGGGCTCAGGGACTGAACCCCACAATTCATTTAGCTAAGCAAGTTACAATCTTGATGAGCTAGTTACAAAATTCAATATAAGTCATCACATCAACAATGGGTTCGAGATCGACCTCAAGTACAGGTTCTAAATTAAGCAACTGACATATGTGGAGAGCTAGTATCAAAATTTATATGTTTGTCCTGCACACCGCCCCCCATCCAGTGGGCAGTGGTGGATAGGTTACAATCACTTAGTTGTTATCTACAGTTAGCAAACTGGGGATATTTGGCTAAAATTTCTGGTAGCAGATCATTTTGAATGAAATATTGACACATCGCTGGAACATTGGTTATAGAATTGTCTCTAAATTCATGTATCTTTTCGCACTCCATCACATAGTGACGGAGGGTGTGCGAATAATTTTGTTGACACAGTTTACATTTGGTCAGGTCTACATCAGCAGATAATGAGAATTCCCAGAGATACTTGTAACCGAGTCTAAGCCGAGCAGTAGTAACATCTAGAAGTCTGCTGATTTTATTGGATGATCCATAGATGTGTGGCTCCTCTTGTATGATAGTATGATGATAGATGGAATTACTGGTGTCAATTTCACTTTGCCTCAGATCTACAAGATCTTGTTGAAGTTCTCGGTGTACTGCTGCTCTCAGATTGGTCATTGACAATCCAAGGTTACACTCAACGGCTCCTTTAAAGGCAGATTCTTTGGCTAACTTATCAGCTCTATCATGCATTCGGAGCCCAACATGAGATGGAGACCACATGAAATGGACTCTGTTACCATCCTTAATAATTTTGTTGTATTTGTGTCTAGCTTCCGACACAAGCATGTTACAGTTATGTCTTAAAGAGTTGAGAGCATTTAAGGATGATTAGGAGTCACTTACAATTAATGTATCAAGTTTTGAGACTTGTACACATTTCAGTGCAAGGATCAAGGCAAATAGTTCAGTCTGAAGGGTAGAGGCCCAGTTGTTTATACGGACTCCCCACTCAAAGTATAGGCCATCGCCCATTGTCAGGACAACTGCACTTCCAGCTGCACCCGTGGTGCGGTGTAGGGAACCATCAGTGTATATAATTTGAGAGAGAGAGAATGCTCTGTGGACAGAGCATCAATATGGCTTAAGGCGTTGAGCTTTGCCTCAAGACGAAGCTTGGGCTGATCTCTAATTTGCTTCTTGGGTGGAAAGGGAGGGATTAAAACTGAAAAGGGTGTAACCTCCTACGGTGCAGGAAAGTGCCGTTGTTGTTTCTCTTGGTACAAATCATGAACCCCATATATTCTGAGTTGAGTTCCAGTTTTTGTTATCCATTTGGAACAATGCTGATCTTCAATAAAGAAATTCTGGAGGGCTTCTGTGCAAGGATTAGGATGAGTTAGCCTAAGCATTTTTATACCAATTTGACAGTTAATTTCAGTAACACGATCAAAAACGCTCAGAATATTAAGTTCCTTTCTCATATTAAGTATCTTTTTGGTACGAGGGCACCCAAGGATTATCCTCAAGGCTTCGTTCTGCAATTTTTCAAGCCCTCCAAGCTTTCTTTCAGGCATCAAAACAAGCAGAGGTGCAGCATAATCCATAGAATATATAGAATGTTCTATGAGTCCGTAGGTATAAAATAGCAACAAAGCGTAAGATAGAATAGAACCATATATAAAACAACGCTGGAACATATCAGTGAGCGTCAAACACACACTAAATGTTTTTACTGTTGTTATGTTGTTATGTTATCTGTTATAGATAGGAGCTGGCTGGTATGGGCCAATAGGCCTTCTGCAGCTACCTTTGTTCTTATGTTTTTGCCCTGTAACGCCCAAAATTCAGTATAAGTCGTCACATTTTCAATGGGTTCGAGATCAACCACAATTTCCTGAATGGATATAACAAAGGGGATATTAATAGGGTATTAAAATTATCAACACATGATAGAACACGAAACAATGGGTATAAATTGGATAAGTTTAGATTTAGGAAAGACTTGGGTAAATACTGGGTCAGTAACAGGGTTGTTGATTTGTGGAATTTTTCTTAACTTATAAATTTATCTTTATTTATCTTAAACTGGTTGGGAGAGGTACAGTTTTTAACATAATTGGGAAGGTCATTCCACATTCGAGGTCCCTTGATTTGTAAAGCATTTCTAGTTTGACTAAGTCGTACTCCTGGAATATCAAATAGGTATTTGTTTCTGGTGTGGTGCTCATGGGATCTGTTACAACCTTCTAGGAAGCTTTTAAGGTCAGGATTGACATTACAGTGCAGCGTTTTATATATATAAAATACACATGAGAGTATGTGCAGGGACTTAATATCTAACATATTCAGAGATTTGAGTAAGGGGTCCATATATTCTGCCCGGTTGCCTGAAATGCTATGCCTACTATAGTGGCTTTAGGTATTGTATGCACTAGCTCTATCTATAAATCCAACATTATGTTTGTAAATCAACTATGTATGTACTTTCCTGAATAAAATTGACTTTACTGTACACTTATATTCTCTGTGGAGCTTGGGCATATGCTATGCCCAAGATTACTATCCGAGTGCCGGCGGTGGGTTGGTTCAAATAGCCTCGGCTATCACCTCATTATGTCCAGTCGTGATGGTCAAGTGGATTAAGGCGTCTTGTACATACCAGTTGCATTGCTCCTGGGAGTATGGGTTCGAGTCACTTCTGGGGTGTGAGTTTTCAGTTGCATATTGTCCTGGGGACCATTCAGGCTTGTTCGCATTTGTGTTCCTCACGTGTGCCCCAAAGAATGTGGTAAAATGCTATGCCCAAGATTACTATCTGAGTGCCGGCTGTGGGGTGGTTCAAATAGCCTCGGCTATCACGTCATTATTTCCGGTCGTGATGGTCAAGTGGATTAAGGCGTCTTGTACATACCAGTTGCGTTGCTCCTGGGAGTATGGGTTTGAGTCACTTCTGGGGTGTGAGTTTTCAGTTGCATATTGTCCTGGGGACCATTCAGGCTTGTTCGCATTTGTGTTCCTCACGTGTGCCCCAAAGAATGTGGTAAAATGCTATGCCCAAGATTACTATCTGAGTGCCGGCTGTGGGGTGGTTCAAATAGCCTCGGCTATCACGTCATTATTTCCGGTCGTGATGGTCAAGTGGATTAAGGCGTCTTGTACATACCAGTTGCGTTGCTCCTGGGAGTATGGGTTTGAGTCACTTCTGGGGTGTGAGTTTTCAGTTGCATATTGTCCTGGGGACCATTCAGGCTTGTTCGCATTTGTGTTCCTCACGTGTGCCCCAAAGAATGAGGTGATTTGGTAAAATGCTATGCCCAAGATTACTATCCGAGTGCCGGCGGTGGGGTGGTTCAAATAGCCTCGGCTATCACCTCATTATGTCCGGTCGTGATGGTCAAGTGGATTAAGGCGTCTTGTACATACCAGTTGCGTTGCTCCTGGGAGTATGGGTTCGAGTCACTTCTGTGGTGTGAGTTTTCAGTTGCATATTGTCCTGGGGACCATTCAGGCTTGTTCGCATTTGTGTTCCTCACGTGTGCCCCAAAGAATGAGGTGATTTGGTAAAATGCTATGCCCAAGATTACTATCCGAGTGCCGGCAGTGGGGTGGTTCAAATAGCCTCGGCTATCACCTCATTATGTCCGGTCGTGATGGTCAAGTGGATTAAGGCGTCTTGTACATACCAGTTGCGTTGCTCCTGGGAGTATGGGTTCGAGTCACTTCTGGGGTGTGAGTTTTCAGTTGCATATTGTCCTGGGGACCATTCAGGCTTGTTCGCATTTGTGTTCCTCACGTGTGCCCCAAAGAATGAGGTGATTTGGTAAAATGCTATGCCCAAGATTACTATCCGAGTGCCGGCGGTGGGGTGGTTCAAAGAGCCTCGGCTATCACCTCATTATGTCCGGTCGTGATGGTCAAGTGGATTAAGGCGTCTTGTACATACCAGTTGCGTTGCTCCTGGGAGTATGGGTTCGAGTCACTTCTGGGGTGTGAGTTTTCAGTTATATATTATTTATATATATATATTATTTATATATATATTATTTATAAATATATTATTTATATATAAATATATTATTTATATATAAATATATTATTTATATATAAATATATTATTTATATATAAATATATTATTTATATATAAATATATTATTTATATATAAATATATTATTTATATATATATATATATATATATATATATATATATATATATATATATATATATATATATATATATATTGGTGTATACTGGCAGCAGGTTTTCTTTCAAACATGTTTCATTGAATATGACCGCATATTCTGTATTTATTATTTTCTGGTTTAGGGCTTCTATCCCTCTAACTATTTTCTTAGCATCAGGGCTTAATTGAAATAGGAGTTCTCCAAAACTCATTTTCGTACTTTTAAGTTGAAGAAAAGAAGTGATTTACTATTGAGTATATTGCACTTATTTGTATAATTTGCACGACGTTTCGAACCTCCATGGTTCATTCTCAAGTGAACAGATCTTACAATACTAGTTGATTTTATACCCGCATTAGGTCAGGTGATAATACAATGAAGGTGAAAACATGGGGGGATACATAAGGGATAAACATAGGGGCTGCAGAAGGCTTATTGGCCCATACGAGGCATCTCCTATCTAAACACAAAGATTAATCCAGTGTAATTGGCCTGTTATGTTGGACATTGTCTTCTGTGTTGGCATCGATATATTCTTGTCTTGTCCTTACTCTCATGGTGGGTAGAGTAAATAGTTCGAACTATTTACTCTACCCACCATGAGAGTAAGGACAAGACAAGAACATATCGATGCCAACACAGAAGACAATGTCCAACATAACAGGCCAATTACACTGGATTAATCTTTGTGTTTAGATAGGAGATGCCTCGTATGGGCCAATGTTATGATCTCAGCCTACAGGAGAAACGAGTCTCCCTCCTTGAGAGTTATTCAGCAAGCCTGACCTAACTAGAAGGTCTAGCAAATATTGAGGTGATAACCCATATGAAAAATGGCTGGTTGGATATGTAAAACAATTTAAGATTATGGGCAGTAAGTAAGGAAATAGATAAATGACTGGCTAGGAGATGTGGACATTTTGCTGGAGGCGTGAGGCTCGCTTCCGGAGGACCTTGACCTCACTTGAGTGCCAGACATCGCAGGGGGAAGCCGCGCTCCATTTGAGCTCCCGCCAGAAGGGAACCCCTAGTGATATATCTCGAAGAGAAGAGAAGTGTGTAGACGTGCCAGCTGTGGAACCGAGCTGGGAACGTTGTGGTATCAAGTCCTGGTCGACGAGCAGAGTTTAATAAGCTACTCAGAGGCATTTTCGTGGGCTGTGTGGAGCGCCCTGACCAGACGCCGTCAGAGGAAAAGCGCCCTCGATCAGTTAATCTGTGGTAAGCACGATATACGCCAGTTCATAGTGATCACTTGTAGTTGGTCGTGTGCCCAGCGACGGTAGCAATGTTTATTTATAAGTTAGACAGGTTTTAATAAGGCAGAAAGCCTGAAATAGGAGAGTGAAGAGGGAGGAGCACGGAGCGACGTCCGCCCCCTCTGAGCGCTGGCGGACGACTGAGGGAGCCTGGCTCTTGACGGAGGAAGACCCTCCCAGCGAGTGAGGACCGCCGCCAGGCGAGGTGGAGTATGGACCCGCCCAAAACGGGGGAGTCCACTCTCACTGTATGTAGAGAACAGATAGAGGTTTGAGGCAAGCATATTGTGTGGTTATTTTTGTTTATGTGTTAAAGGGGAACATTTTATTGGAGTGTCGATGGGTTGCAGGTTTGTCTTTTGGGGAAGAAGTTGCTGAGAACTTCGAAGCCAGCAGATGAAGTAGCTGATGAGACTCCAAGGTAGTGAAGCAGAGAACCTCGAGCTGGGAGGAGAAGCAGTGAAGAGGAGTGTCACATGCTTCTGTAGAGGTGGAGAAGCACCATAGTTGCTCGAGGAAACTTCATGGTGTAGCAGCCAAGAGAGCTGTGGAGGAACCTAGAAGAAGGGTGAAGCACCGTAGTTGTGCAAAGAAACTTCATGATAGCAGCCTGGAGGAGCTGCAGAGGATCCTGGTAGTGAAGCCCGGAAGAACCTAAGGATATTAGGGTAGTGAACTTCCAGAGGTGGAAGGGGAAGTTCTGGTGGATTACTTATAGGGAGTTGATAGTGTTTGGTTGTCATTAGCGTGCAAGACGCAGTGAGAGGTGAGTGACTGTTGGCATTCTTACGTCAAGGAGTTTTTTATACTGAAGTATCAATGAACATTTATACAGGTATATGTTATTGCATTCAAATGCTGATTTTCTATATATATATATATGTTATCTTGCTGATGGTGCAACAGTGTATGTAGGCTTGATCAACTGGAGGAGGTTGATAGTATCAGGTGGTGAACCAGGAGATAGGATACCACTTGATAAGCTGATAATAGAGTTCTGATGGTGTTGGAGTGCAACCGGATTGTGATATTATAGAGTATAGGATTCATTATTATTATATGTGTGTATGTATCGTGTATGTGCTTTGTCCAGTAAATGTGTCACAATTTGCTGGTGTTTGCCCTTGTCCTAGTGAGGCTTCCCAGGAGGTAGTAAAGAAGGAGAGAGAGAGAGAAAGAACCAAGAACCACTGCCGTGGACAGGGTAGGAGGTAATACTAGTAAGTCATAGGGGATTGAGGAGATCATATCTCATAAGGAGAGAGTGGGGAGTCACAGCGGCTCGAGTGGGTGTGTGCACGTGACAACGAGGCTAAGTGTTGGAGCCGCATCCCCTAAACGTGTGACGTTGAGCCCCTCTCCAAGAGCCAGAAGCGCCAAGGGTGATCTCCTAGTATAAGCACTCTGCCGAGTTGTGGGTTGGGTTGTCCATAGAGAAGGATCAACGACGACAACACCAACCAACCCACAGTCTATAATAAAATTGGGGGCCTGTCCGGGAGAGTGAACTGACACACCCACACCCTGTCCAAGAGTGGATTTGTACACCCCTGCTGAGATAAACTGTGTGACCGCAGGTGTATACTCTCTCTCTTGGGAAGACTCACAGGACAAAGATGGATAAGGTGCAAGCGTTTGTGGAGTCAGGCAAGCCTGAGGACTTGGAAGGTTGCACGAGGGATCAATTGAAACAAATAGCAGAAAAATGTGGCCTTAGGTTGAAAGCATCTAAAGTAGCTGGGATGAAGGATGAGATCCTGAGGCAGTTAAGAGCCAAAAATGAAGCGGCAGAGCAAGGAGCCCAAAAAGGAGCTGAAAGTGGAAAGGAGGATGATGGGCAGGATGAAGTGAGATCCCAGGGATCGAGTAGGAGCAGCAAGAGTAGCCGCAGTAGCAGGAGTAGCCGAAATAGGAGCTTGGAGAGATTCCAGTTAGAGCTCCAGATGCAGCAACAACGAGAGGACAAGGAGAGACAGTTCCAGCTGGAAAAGATGAAATTAGAACTCCAGATGAAAAATGAAGCAGAGAAGGAAAAAGAAAAAAACAGACTGGAAATAGAAAAAGAGAAAGCAAGACTAGAGGTGGAGAAAGAAAAAGAGAAAACCAGAGTAAGAGAACTGGAGTTGGAACAGGAGAAAGAAAAAGAGAAAACCAGAGTAAGGGAACTGGAGTTGGAACAGGAGAAAGAAAAAGCCCAAGTCGAAAAAGAAAAAGAGAGAACAAAACAAATGCAGATAGAAGCGAATAGAACCTTGGCTGAGCAAAGGATTGAACATGGGTTGCCAGAGAGCACCACCCAGGTATCACACCCACCAGATGTTAGGGTTAGGGAGAAGGACATTCCCTTGTTTGTTCCCGAAGAGGCAGAGAGCTTTTTCGAGCACTTTGAAAAAGTAGCCAGTATCAAGGAGTGGCCACAGGAGGAATGGGCCCAGCTGGTCCAGTTAGGATTGACTGGTGCAGCCAGGGAGGCATACACCCAATTGTCACTGGAAGAGTGCCAGGATTATGCCACGGTAAAGAGCAGCATATTGCGCTCGTTTCAGTTAACCCCAGAAGCTTATAGAAAGCGTTTCAGAGAGATGGTGAAAGTTGGAGCATGTACGTTTGCTGAGACAGCAAGAGATCTGGAAAGACGATTCCAGAAGTGGATTGAGGCTGCAGGAGTTGGATCTTACGCTGACCTGAAGCAACTGATGGTCATGGAGAAGTTCTTGGAGATGATGCATCCCAAAACAAAGTTCAAGATCCAAGAAGCAGGGATAATGGAGGTGAAAGATGCCGCAGATAGGGCGGATATGATTACTGAAGCGTACAAGAGCTTAAGGGAGAACAGAGTGAGAAGTGAGGCGAGATGCAGCAATGGCAGACCCAATGGAGTCTGGGGAGGAAGAAATTATGAGAGACCCAGAAGAGTCTGGGGTGAGAAAAATTTTGATAAATGGGCAGATAAAAGTAAGTGCCCTAAAACTCAGAAGAATAGGTCGCGCACTTCGTCTGAAAGTGAGGATGGAGGAGCCAAACGAGAAACTAATCGTTATCCAGGGAATCAAGAGTCCAGTAAAGCTCCACAGAGTACGAGTAGTACGTCTGGCACGAGGAACTCCAATACGAGTGGGCAGAGTCAGAGCTACTCTGGTACGTATAGGAGAGATTTTTCACAGATGAGATGTTACAATTGTAACGGATTGGGTCACGTGATGCGAGATTGTCGGCAGGGCAAGAGAGTTGTGACCCTGGCCATGTGTGACCCCCGAAGCAAATATATCAATGTGTTCCAAGACAAACCACAGAGAGCGAACTTAGTGAACGAGAGGTATAGGCCGTTCATGAGCAAAGGTTGGATCAGTGTAGGAGGCCAACCTGAGGTAGAAGTTGGTATCTTAAGAGATACCGGAGCTAATCAGAGCTTGATTGCGAGAAGCCTGATTGGGAATGATCGACGGTTAGCTGGCAGTGGGAAGATGAAAGTATATGGGTTATTGTCGGAGAGTGACATGCCCATTTGTACTGTCCAGCTAAGGTCGGAATATGTGTCGGCAGAGGTGATGTTGGGAGTATGCCCCGACATACCTATTCCAGGAGTCCAAGTGATCCTAGGGAATGACTTGTGCGGGACAAAGGTGTTGACAAGAGTCATGGCGGAGACTGTGCCAGAGGAGTGCCCAGAAGGCCACGGCACGGGTGGGACACCTGAGAGTGTGAACCTGACTGACATCCGAGGAGATGCGTCAGGAGACCGCCAAGCCATTGAGTACCCTGTCTCGGTAGTGACGAAGGCAGAAGTGGCCGACGAGGAAGACACTGGAGAAGGTGAGACAGTGTCGATTCAGCCGGTGGAAGAGATCGATGTAGATATAGCACGGCTATTTGATGAAGGTCCAGCCCAGGAAAATGGAGTCTCGGTGAGGTCGAAAGTGAGGATGACCCAGCCGAAGAAGAATCATGTGAAGAGAGCGGACCTGAGTAGAGCCCAGACTGCTGAAATTAAGAGTCGGAAGGTGAATGCAACTGTGCTGAGTATGAATGAGGAAAGATGTGGACATACTGAGGACGGGAGTAGAGCGTCACGTTGTCCACGAGCACAGAGGCATATGGATAGTGGAGTTAAGTTGTTTGAGATGTCAGGAGTTGACATGTTTCACAGAAGACGTGGAGGAGAGATAGTGAAGAAGAGTAATAGCCGAGAAAATGAAAGGAGAAGAGACAGTATGTGTGGAGAGATGCTTACGAGCACTTTGGGAGAGGTAAAGCGACATGTATGGTCGAGTGCTGTTGGATGTAGTATAGTGCCCGAAGAAACTTTTAGGGAACGAAGAAGAGTTGAAGGAGAAGAAATGGAGTTGTATAAAGGTGAGAAGTGTGAGAAGAGGATGACGATACAAGCATGGAGGAATAGAAGAAAGCCGAGGACTCGATGGAGGTCAAACAAGACGATGTCTTGGACAAATGAGGAGACGAAAGGGAGGATAGTTGGTGAAGACGAGGGAGTGAAGTATGATGACAGGAGGCGGAAGTATAATGGCAGTAGATGGAAGTATGAAGACGACAGAGGAGATACAGACAGTAGATGTCTGACTCTGGACGGGAAGAGAAGAAGACGAGGAAACGGAGGGTGGAGACAGTAAGTAGAGTGGACCAATGGATTGCAGGCATCCAAGGAGGACAGCCTAGCCAAGAGGTGCCAGAGAAGTCAAATCGTTTATGAGAAGATCGTGTTTCTGGAGAGTTGTGAGCCAGATGTTGCAAGGTGCAACGAATTAATTGTAGACTCCTAAGAGAGTATATGGGGTGAAGAACGAGACAGTGTAGTGGCGGATGTATTATCCCGAGCCTAGCCACTAGAATAACTCTCAAAAATAAGGGGGGGGGGAGTGTTATGATCTCAGCCTACAGGAGAAACGAGTCTCCCTCCTTGAGAGTTATTCAGCAAGCCTGACCTAACTAGAAGGTCTAGCAAATATTGAGGTGATAACCCATATGAAAAATGGCTGGTTGGATATGTAAAACAATTTAAGATTATGGGCAGTAAGTAAGGAAATAGATAAATGACTGGCTAGGAGATGTGGACATTTTGCTGGAGGCGTGAGGCTCGCTTCCGGAGGACCTTGACCTCACTTGAGTGCCAGACATCGCAGGGGGAAGCCGCGCTCCATTTGAGCTCCCGCCAGAAGGGAACCCCTAGTGATATATCTCGAAGAGAAGAGAAGTGTGTAGACGTGCCAGCTGTGGAACCGAGCTGGGAACGTTGTGGTATCAAGTCCTGGTCGACGAGCAGAGTTTAATAAGCTACTCAGAGGCATTTTCGTGGGCTGTGTGGAGCGCCCTGACCAGACGCCGTCAGAGGAAAAGCGCCCTCGATCAGTTAATCTGTGGTAAGCACGATATACGCCAGTTCATAGTGATCACTTGTAGTTGGTCGTGTGCCCAGCGACGGTAGCAATGTTTATTTATAAGTTAGACAGGTTTTAATAAGGCAGAAAGCCTGAAATAGGAGAGTGAAGAGGGAGGAGCACGGAGCGACGTCCGCCCCCTCTGAGCGCTGGCGGACGACTGAGGGAGCCTGGCTCTTGACGGAGGAAGACCCTCCCAGCGAGTGAGGACCGCCGCCAGGCGAGGTGGAGTATGGACCCGCCCAAAACGGGGGAGTCCACTCTCACTGTATGTAGAGAACAGATAGAGGTTTGAGGCAAGCATATTGTGTGGTTATTTTTGTTTATGTGTTAAAGGGGAACATTTTATTGGAGTGTCGATGGGTTGCAGGTTTGTCTTTTGGGGAAGAAGTTGCTGAGAACTTCGAAGCCAGCAGATGAAGTAGCTGATGAGACTCCAAGGTAGTGAAGCAGAGAACCTCGAGCTGGGAGGAGAAGCAGTGAAGAGGAGTGTCACATGCTTCTGTAGAGGTGGAGAAGCACCATAGTTGCTCGAGGAAACTTCATTGTGTAGCAGCCAAGAGAGCTGTGGAGGAACCTAGAAGAAGGGTGAAGCACCGTAGTTGTGCAAAGAAACTTCATGATAGCAGCCTGGAGGAGCTGCAGAGGATCCTGGTAGTGAAGCCCAGAAGAACCTAAGGATATTAGGGTAGTGAACTTCCAGAGGTGGAAGGGGAAGTTCTGGTGGATTACTTATAGGGAGTTGATAGTGTTTGGTTGTCATTAGCGTGCAAGACGCAGTGCGAGGTGAGTGACTGTTGGCATTCTTACGTCAAGGAGTTTTTTATACTGAAGTATCAATGAACATTTATACTGGTATATGTTATTGCATTCAAATGCTGATTTTCTATATATATATGTTATCTTGCTGATGGTGCAACAGTGTATGTAGGCTAGATCAACTGGAGGAGGTTGATAGTATCAGGTGGTGAACCAGGAGAGAGGATACCACTTGATAAGCTGATAATTGAGTTCTGATGGTGTTGGAGTGCAACCGGATTGTGATATTATAGAGTATAGGATTCATTATTATTATATGTGTGTATGTGCTTTGTCCAGTAAATGTGTCACAATTTGCTGGTGTTTGCCCTTGTCCTAGTGAGGCTTCCCAGGAGGTAGTAAAGAAGGAGAGAGAGAGAGAAAGAACCAAGAACCACTGCCATGGACAGGGTAGGAGGTAATACTAGTAAGTCATAGGGGATTGAGGAGATCATATCTCATAAGGAGAGAGTGGGGAGTCACAGCGGCTCGAGTGGGTGTGTGCACGTGACAACGAGGCTAAGTGTTGGAGCCGCATCCCCTAAACGTGTGACGTTGAGCCCCTCTCCAAGAGCCAGAGCGCCAAGGGTGATCTCCTAGTATAAGCACTCTGCCGAGTTGTGGGTTGGGTTGTCCATAGAGAAGGATCAACGACGACAACACCAACCAACCCACAGTCTATAATACCAATAAGCCTTCTGCAGCCCCTATGTTTATCCCTTATGTATCCCCCCATGTTTTCACCTTCATTGTATTATCACCTGACCTAATGCGGGTATAAAATCAACTAGTATTGTAAGATCTGTTCACTTGAGAATGAACCATGGAGGTTCGAAACGTCGTGCAAATTATACAAATAAGTGTAATATACTCTATAGTAAATCACTTCTTTTCTTCACCTTAAAAGTACGAAAATGAGTTTTGGAGAACTCCTATTTCAAATAAGCCCTGATGCTAAGAAAATAGTTAGAGGGATAGAAGCCCTAAACCAGAAAATAATAAATACAACATATGCGGTCATATTCAATGAAACATATATATATATATATATATATATATATATATATATATATATATATATATATATATATATATATATATATACATATATATATATATATATATATATATATATATATATATATATATATATATATATATATATATATATATATATAATATATATACTATTACACTACACCCTTATATATTACACTAATATATATGTATATATATATATATATATATATATATATATATATATATATATATATATATATATATATATATATATATAATATATTATATAAATTATTTATATATATATATATATATTATTTATATATATTATATATATAATTATATAGGTCATATGTTTTTGTATTTTTGCTGATTTGTTAGTAAATAATAAAAGAAATATAAATTATTTGATTTTTTTACCCTTAAATTGGTTTTAATATTTAAATTGAAAACAATAATATAATATAAAAAAATATAAGAAAAATAATAATACATTATAAAATAAAATATAATAAAAATAATATAATATAATATAAAATAATATAATTTAATTTCAAGAAATTTAACTTTAAACACAAAGATGTGAAAAGGGTTCAGATTAGGCTCAAACCTTTCACAAGAGATTCATATTTGTGTATGAATGGATTATGAATGACTCATGTTAGGAGTGTAAAGTTATCACAACATCTCAAATTAGTGTTAGATACATATGTCTTGGTTATAAGTTTTGGAAACCTATTCAAGTCCACACACAATATCGTATCTGATACGATAAAACAAACGTTTCCAATCCTTTCAAATACTTTCCAGATATGTTGTGGCAACCTAAAATTGTTTGCTGGGAAGAGAGTGATGCAGAGGCTCAAGAGAGTGATGCAGAGGCTGAAGCGAGTGATGCAGAGGCTGAAGTGAGTGATGCAGTGGCTCTAGAGAGTGATGTAGAGGCTTAAGAGAGTGATGCAGAGGCTTAAGAGAGTGATGCAGAGGCTTAAGAGAAGGATGCAGAGGCTCAAGAGAGTGATTCAGAGGCTTACGAGAGTGATGCAGAGAATCAAGAGAGTGATGCAGAGGCTCGAGAGAGTTATGCAGAGGCCTCAAGAGAGGGATTCAGAGGGTTAAGAGAGTGATGCAGAGGCTGAAGAGAGTGTTGCAGAGGCTATAGAGAGGGATGAAGAGGCTGAAGAGAGTGATGCAGAGGCTCAAGAGAGGGATGCAGAGGCTCAAGAGAGTGATGCAGAGGCTTAAGAGAGTGAGGCAAAGGCTTAGGAGAGGGATGCAGAGGCTCAAGAGAGTAATGCAGAGGCTTAAGAGGGTGATGCAGGGGCTCCAGAGAGTGATGCAGAGGCTTGAGAGAGGGACGCAGGGGCTCAAGAGAGTGATGCAGAGGCTCAAGAGATGGATTCAGAGGCTTAAGAGAGTGATGCAGAGGCTTAAGAGAGTGATGCAGAGGCTTAAGAGAGGGGGATGCAGAGGCTCAAAATAGGGATGTAGAGGCCCAAGAGAGGGATGCAGAGGCTCAAGACAGGGATGCAAATGCTCAAGTGAGGGATGCAGATGCACAAGAGAGGGATGCAGAGGCTCTTGAGAGTGATGCAGTGCTTAAGAGAGGGATGCAGAGGCTTAAGAGAGTGAAGCAAAGGCTCAAGAGAGGGATGCAGAGGCTCATGAGAGGGATGCAGGTGTTCAAGAGAGGGATGCAGAGGCTCAAGCGAGTGATTCAGAGGCTTACGAGACTGATGCAGAGGCTTAAGAAAGTGATGCAGAGGCTTAAGAGAGGGATGCAGGGGCTCAAGAGGGGGATGCAGAGGCTCAAGAAAGGGATGCAGGGGCTTAAGAGATGGATGCAGAGGCTCAAGTGAGGGATGCAGAGGCACAAGAGAGGGATTCAGAGGCTCTTGAAAGTGACGCAGAGGCTCAAGAGAGCGATGCAGAGGCTTAAGAGAGTGATGCAAAGGCTCAGGAGAAGGATGAAGAGGCTCATGAGAGGGATGCAGGAGTTCAAGAGAGTGATGCAGAGGCTCAAGAAAGGGATGCAGAGGCTTAAGAAAGTGATGCAGAGGCTCAAAAAAGGGATGCAGAGGCTTAAGAGAGTGATGCAGAGGCTGAAGAGAGTGATGCAGAGGCTGAAAGAGTTCAAGAGAGTGATGCAGAGGCTCAAGAGAGGGATGCAGAGGCTCAAGTGAGGGATGAAAGTGAGGTAATTACCTCAAGTAAGGTAATGTGATTACCTCAAATGAGGTAATGAAAACACATTGATTTTTATCATTTGTATTGGAAACAACATCTTTTTATGTCTTTTCTAGAATCTAAATAATACGAAACCTCGCTTTATGATTTGAAGTTAAAATCCTCAAATTCGGTAATATAGCGATTTTTTTTCACGTTTTTCATGTAGTGTGATTGTACGTAAATTTATTCGTTTTTACCAATAGTTCGATAATTCTTCATGTTTTCTCACGATATGTGATTTAGCCTTAAGTCTGAGAATTTCGCATAATATTGCATTTTTAAGCAAGTTTTCTTGCTTTTTGTTTTGTACTAAAAATCATCGAATTTAGCAATATTTTGACGTTTTTATCCTTCTTTTTCTTTGTGATTTAAACAAAATACCATCGAATTAGGCAATATTTTGCCGTTTTTCCACGTTTTTGTGAATTTTCAGTTTATTGTTAATAATTCTTTAAATATACGATAAAAATGATGCAAACACATAATTGATTAGAAAAAACTTAAATACTTCATTTTCAATCAACTATTTGTTTCTCGGTAAAATACTGAGTAAGATATTGAAAAGGGGAGAAGTTCTGTTTTTATTGCATATATCGACGTTTCAGCCGGATTAGAGCGGTTTTACGTGTACATCTTCCACCGGTAATATAAACGGAAAATCAAGAACATTTTAGTTAATTCTAATGAAAACACATTGATTTTTATCATTTGTATTGGAAACAACATTTTTATATGTCTTTTCTAGGATCTAAATAATACGAAACCTCGCTTTATGATTTGAAGTTAAAATCCTCAAATAAGGTAATAGAGAGATTTTGTTCACGTTTTTTATGTAGTGTGACTTCACGTGAATATATTCGTTTTTACCAATATTTCGATACTATTAAATATACGATAAAAATGATGCAAACACATAATTGATTAGAAAAAACTTAAATACTTCATTTTCAATCAACTATTTGTTTCTCGGTAAAATACTGAGTAAGATATTGAAAAGGGGAGAAGTTCTGTTTTTATTGCATATATCGACGTTTCAGCCGGATTAGAGCGGTTTTACGTGTACATCTTCCACCGGTAATATAAACGGAAAATCAAGAACATTTTAGTTAATTCTAATGAAAACACATTGATTTTTATCATTTGTATTGGAAACAACATTTTTATATGTTTATATTTGGGTTGTTTGGGATATTTTGAAAACTGCAGGGGGGATTGGGCAAAATGTGACCTATCGCTGCTTTCAGTTATTGGCATATTTTCAGTATAAAAATTCGTAATTTCAAACTGCGAATACGTGCAGAGAGTCAAAATTTGGCTCCAAAATTAAGATCAAGGGTCGAATTTGGGATGTTTGGGATATTTTAAAAACTGCAAGGAGTGTTTGGGCAAAATGTGATCCATCGCCGCTTTCAGTAATTGGCATATTTTCGGTATAAAAAGTCGTAATTTCAAACTGCGAATACGTGCAGAGAGCCAGAATTTGGCTAAAAAATATTGCTCAAGCGTCGAATTTGTTATGTTTGGGATATTTTGAAAACTGCAGGGGGGTTTGGGCAAAATGTGATCCATCGCCGCTCTCAGTAATTGGCATTTTTTCGGTATAAAAAGCCTTAATTTCAAACTGCGAATACGTGCAGAGAGCCAGAATTTGGCTCCAAAATTCAGCCTCTGCATCATTCTCTTCAGCCTCTGCATCACTCTCTTAAGCCTCTGCATCATTCTCTTGAGCCTCTGCATCACTCTCTTGAGCCTCTGCATCACTCTCCTGAGCCTCTGCATCACTCTTTTACGCCTCTGCATCATTCTCTGCATCATTCTCTGCATCACTCTCTTCAGCCTCTGCAACCCTCTCTTCAGCCTCGGCATCACTCTCTTAAGCCTCTGAATCCCTCTCTTGAGGCCTCTGCATAACTCTCTCGAGCCTCTGCATCACTCTTTTGATTCTCTGCATCACTCTCGTAAGCCTCTGAATCACTCTCTTGAGCCTCTGAATCCCTCTCTTAAGCCTCTGCATCCCTCTCTTAAGCCTCTGCATCCCTCTCTTGAGCCTATTCATCCCTCACTTGAGCCTCTGCATCCCTCTCTTGAGCCTCTACATCCCTCTCTTGAGCCCCTGCATCCCTCTCTTAAGCCACTGCATCACTGTCTTAAGCCTCTGCATCACTCTCGTAAGCCTATCCATCACTCTCGTAAGCCTCAGAATCACTCTCTTGAGCCTCTGCATCACTCTCATGAGCCCCTGCATCCCTCTCTCAAGCCTCTGCATCACTCTCTTGAGCCTCAGAATCACTCTCTTGAGCCTCTGCATCACTCTCTTGAGCCTTTGCATCCCTCTCTTGAGCCTCTGCATCCCTCTCTTGAGCCTCTGCTTCACTCTCTTCAGCCTCTTCATCCCTCACTTGAGTCTCTGCATCCCTCTCTTGAGCCCCTGCATCTGTCTCTTGAGCCTCTGCATCCCGGTCGGCCGAGCGGACAGCACGCTGGACTTGTGATCCTGTGGTCCTGGGTTCGATCCCAGGCGCCGGCGAGAAACATTGGGCAGAGTTTCTTTCACCCTATGCCCCTGTTACCTAGCAGTAAAATAGGTACCTGGGTGTTAGTCAGCTGTCACGGGTTGCTTCCTGGGGGTGGAGGCCTGGTCGAGGACCGGGCCGCGGGGACACTAAAAAAAGCCCCGAAATCATCTCAAGATAACCTCAAGATAACCTCCCTCTCTTGAGCCCCTGCATCCCTCTCTTAAGCCTCTGCATCACTCTCTTAAGCCTCTGGATCACTCTCGTAAGCCTCTCCATCACTCTCGTAAGTCTCAGAATCACTCTCTTGAGCCTTTGCATCCCTCTCTTTAACTCCTGCATCCCTCTCATGAGCCTCTGCATCCCTCTCTTGAGCCTTTGCATCACCCTCTTAAGCCTCTGCATCCCTCTCTTGAGCCTCTGCATCACTCTCAAGAGCCTCTGCATCCCTCTCTTGGGCCTCTATATCCCTCTCTTGAGCCTAAGTATCCATCTCTTAAGCCTCTGCATCACTCTCTTAAGCCTCTGCATCACTCTCTTAAGCCTCTGCATCCCTCTCTTCAGGCCTCTGCATAACTCTCTCGAGCCTCTGCATCACTCTCTTGATACTCTGCATCACTCTCGTAAGCCTCTGAATCACTCTCTTGAGAACCTGCATCCCTCTCTCAAGCCTCTGCATCACTCTCTTGAGCCTCTGCATCACCCTCTTAAGCCTTTGCATTACTCTCTTGAGCCTCTGCATCCCTCTCTTGAGCCTCTGCATCACTCTCCTCAGCCTCTTCATCCCTCTCTTGAGCCTCTGCAACACTCTCTTCAGCCTCGGCATCACTCTCTTAAGCCTCTGAATCCCTCTCTTGAGGCCTCTGCATAACTCTCTCGAGCCTCTGCATCACTCTCTTGATTCTCTGCATCGCTCTCGTAAGCCTCTGAATCACTCTCTTGAGCCTCTGCATCCCTCTCTTAAGCCTCTGCATCCCTCTCTTAAACCTCTGCATCACTCTCTTCAGCCTCTACATCACTCTCTTAAGCCTCTGCTTCCCACTCTTGATCCTCTGCATCACTCTCTTTAGCCTCACCATCACTCTCTTGATCGTCTGCATCACTCTCTTGAGCCTCTGCATCACTCTCTTGAGCCTCTCTATCACTCTCTTGAGCCTCTGCATCACTCTCCTGAGCCTCTCCATCACTCTATTAAGCCTCTGCATCCCTCTCTTGATTCTCTGCATCACTCTCTTGAGCCTCTGCATCATACTCTTGAGCCTCTGCATCCTTTTCTTAAGCCTCTACATCATTCTCTTGAGCCTCTGCATCACTCTCTTGAGCCTCTGCATCACTCTCTTAAGCCTCTGCCTTTCTCTCTTGAGCCTCTGTATCACCCTCTTGAGCCTCTGCATCCCTCCCTGGAGCCTCAGCATCCCTCTCTTGAGCCTTTTTCAGCACTCTCTTGAGCCTCTGCATCATTCTCTTGAGCCTCAGCGTCCCTCTCTTAAGCCTCTGCATTACTCTCTTGAGCCTCTGCATCCCACTATTAAGCCTCTGCATCACTCTCTTGAGCCTCTGCATCACTCTCTTGAGTTTCTGCATCACTCTTTTGAGCACCTACATCACTCTCTTGAGCCTCTGCATCACTCTTAAACCTCTGCATCCCTCTCTTGATCCTCTGCATCACTCTCATGAGCCTCTGCATCATTCTCTTGAGCCTCTACATCCTTCTCTTAAGCCTCTACATCATTCTCGTGAGCCCCTGCATCACTCTCTTGAGCCTCTGCATCACTCTCTTTAGCCTCTGCATCTCTCTCTTCAGCCTCTGCATCACTCTCATGATCCTCTGCATCACTCTCTTGAGCCTCTGCATCACTCTCTTGAGCTTTTGCATCACTCTCTTGAGCCTCTGCATGCCTCTCTTAAGCCTCTGCAACACTCTCTTCAGCCTCTGCATCACTCTCCTAAGCCTCTGCATCCCTCTCTTGAGCCTCTGCATCCCTCTCTTAAGCATCTGCAACACTCTCTTCAGCCTCTGCATCACTCTCTTGAGCCTTTGCATCACTATCCTGAGCCTCTGCATCCCTCTCTTAAGCCTCTGCAACACTCTCTTCAGCCTCTGCATCACTCTCTTGATCCTCTGCATTAC
This sequence comes from Procambarus clarkii, assembly GCF_040958095.1. NCBI lineage: Eukaryota > Metazoa > Arthropoda > Malacostraca > Decapoda > Cambaridae > Procambarus > Procambarus clarkii. Next base: position 32,858,722 of record NC_091212.1, read on the forward strand.
TCTCTTGAGCCTCTGCATCACTCTCTTGAGCCTTTGCATCACTCTCTTGAGCCTCTGCATCCTTCTCTTAAGCCTCTGCAACACTCTCTTCAGCCTCTGCATCACTCTCTTGATCCTCTGCATTACTCTCTTGAGCCTCTGCATCACTCTTTTGATCCTCTGCATCCCTCTCTTGAGCCTCTGCATCCCTCTCTTAAGCCTCTGCATCCCTCTCTTGAGCCTCTGCAACACTCTCTTCAGCCTCTGCATCACTCTCTAAAGCCTCTGCATCCCTCTCTTAAGCCTCTGCAACACTCTCTTCAACCTCTGCATCACTCTCTTGAGCCTTTGCATCACTCTCTTGAGCCTCTGCATCACTTACTTAAGCCTCTGCAACACTCTCTTCAGCCTCTGCATCACTCTCTTAAGCCTCTGCATCCCTTTTTTGAGCCTCTGCATTTCTCTCTTGGGCTTCTACATCCCTCTCTTGAGCCTCTGCATCCCTCTCTTAAGCCTCTGCATCACTCTCTTAAGCCTCTGCATCACTCTCTTAAACCTCTGAATCACTCTCTTGAGCCTTTGCATCACTCTCTTGAGCCCCTGCATCCCTCTCTCAAGCCTCTGCATCACTCTCTTGAGCCTCTGCATCACCCTCTTAAGCCCCTGCATTACTCTCTTGAGCCTCTGCGTCCCTCTCCTAAGCCTCTGCCTAACTCTCTTAAGCCTCTGCATCATTCTCTTGAGCCTCTGCATCACTCTCTTCAGCCTTTTCATCCCTCTCTTGAGCCTCTGCATCACTCTCTAAAGCCTCTGAATCCCTCTCTTGAGGCCCCTGCATCCCTCTATTGAGCCTCTGCATCACTCTCTTGAGCATCTGCATCACCCTCTTAAGCCTCTGCATCCCTCTCTTGAGCCTCTGCATCACTCTCAAGAGCCTCTGCATCCCTCTCTTGGGCCTCTATATCCCTCTCTTGAGCCTAAGTATCCATCTCTTAAGCCTCTGCATCACTCTCTTAAGCCTCTGCATCACTCTCTTAAGCCTCTGCATCCCTCTCTTCAGGCCTCTGCATAACTCTCTCGAGCCTCTGCATCACTCTCTTGATACTCTGCATCACTCTCGTAAGCCTCTGAATCACTCTCTTGAGAACCTGCATCCCTCTCTCAAGCCTCTGCATCACTCTCTTGAGCCTCTGCATCACCCTCTTAAGCCTTTGCATTACTCTCTTGAGCCTCTGCATCCCTCTCTTGAGCCTCTGCATCACTCTCCTCAGCCTCTTCATCCCTCTCTTGAGCCTCTGCAACACTCTCTTCAGCCTCGGCATCACTCTCTTAAGCCTCTGAATCCCTCTCTTGAGGCCTCTGCATAACTCTCTCGAGCCTCTGCATCACTCTCTTGATTCTCTGCATCGCTCTCGTAAGCCTCTGAATCACTCTCTTGAGCCTCTGCATCCCTCTCTTAAGCCTCTGCATCCCTCTCTTAAACCTCTGCATCACTCTCTTCAGCCTCTACATCACTCTCTTAAGCCTCTGCTTCCCACTCTTGATCCTCTGCATCACTCTCTTTAGCCTCACCATCACTCTCTTGATCGTCTGCATCACTCTCTTGAGCCTCTGCATCACTCTCTTGAGCCTCTCTATCACTCTCTTGAGCCTCTGCATCACTCTCCTGAGCCTCTCCATCACTCTATTAAGCCTCTGCATCCCTCTCTTGATTCTCTGCATCACTCTCTTGAGCCTCTGCATCATACTCTTGAGCCTCTGCATCCTTTTCTTAAGCCTCTACATCATTCTCTTGAGCCTCTGCATCACTCTCTTGAGCCTCTGCATCACTCTCTTAAGCCTCTGCCTTTCTCTCTTGAGCCTCTGTATCACCCTCTTGAGCCTCTGCATCCCTCCCTGGAGCCTCAGCATCCCTCTCTTGAGCCTTTTTCAGCACTCTCTTGAGCCTCTGCATCATTCTCTTGAGCCTCAGCGTCCCTCTCTTAAGCCTCTGCATTACTCTCTTGAGCCTCTGCATCCCACTATTAAGCCTCTGCATCACTCTCTTGAGCCTCTGCATCACTCTCTTGAGTTTCTGCATCACTCTTTTGAGCACCTACATCACTCTCTTGAGCCTCTGCATCACTCTTAAACCTCTGCATCCCTCTCTTGATCCTCTGCATCACTCTCATGAGCCTCTGCATCATTCTCTTGAGCCTCTACATCCTTCTCTTAAGCCTCTACATCATTCTCGTGAGCCCCTGCATCACTCTCTTGAGCCTCTGCATCACTCTCTTTAGCCTCTGCATCTCTCTCTTCAGCCTCTGCATCACTCTCATGATCCTCTGCATCACTCTCTTGAGCCTCTGCATCACTCTCTTGAGCTTTTGCATCACTCTCTTGAGCCTCTGCATGCCTCTCTTAAGCCTCTGCAACACTCTCTTCAGCCTCTGCATCACTCTCCTAAGCCTCTGCATCCCTCTCTTGAGCCTCTGCATCCCTCTCTTAAGCATCTGCAACACTCTCTTCAGCCTCTGCATCACTCTCTTGAGCCTTTGCATCACTATCCTGAGCCTCTGCATCCCTCTCTTAAGCCTCTGCAACACTCTCTTCAGCCTCTGCATCACTCTCTTGATCCTCTGCATTACTCTCTTGAGCCTCTGCATCACTCTCTTGAGCCTTTGCATCACTCTCTTGAGCCTCTGCATCCTTCTCTTAAGCCTCTGCAACACTCTCTTCAGCCTCTGCATCACTCTCTTGATCCTCTGCATTACTCTCTTGAGCCTCTGCATCACTCTTTTGATCCTCTGCATCCCTCTCTTGAGCCTCTGCATCCCTCTCTTAAGCCTCTGCATCCCTCTCTTGAGCCTCTGCAACACTCTCTTCAGCCTCTGCATCACTCTCTAAAGCCTCTGCATCCCTCTCTTAAGCCTCTGCAACACTCTCTTCAACCTCTGCATCACTCTCTTGAGCCTTTGCATCACTCTCTTGAGCCTCTGCATCACTTACTTAAGCCTCTGCAACACTCTCTTCAGCCTCTGCATCACTCTCTTAAGCCTCTGCATCCCTTTTTTGAGCCTCTGCATTTCTCTCTTGGGCTTCTACATCCCTCTCTTGAGCCTCTGCATCCCTCTCTTAAGCCTCTGCATCACTCTCTTAAGCCTCTGCATCACTCTCTTAAACCTCTGAATCACTCTCTTGAGCCTTTGCATCACTCTCTTGAGCCCCTGCATCCCTCTCTCAAGCCTCTGCATCACTCTCTTGAGCCTCTGCATCACCCTCTTAAGCCCCTGCATTACTCTCTTGAGCCTCTGCGTCCCTCTCCTAAGCCTCTGCCTAACTCTCTTAAGCCTCTGCATCATTCTCTTGAGCCTCTGCATCACTCTCTTCAGCCTTTTCATCCCTCTCTTGAGCCTCTGCATCACTCTCTAAAGCCTCTGAATCCCTCTCTTGAGGCCCCTGCATCCCTCTATTGAGCCTCTGCATCACTCTCTTGAGCATCTGCATCACCCTCTTAAGCCTCTGCATCCCTCTTTTGAGCCTCTGCATCACTTTCTTAAGCCTCTGTGTAACACTGTAAAAGTGTTTGGTTTAGTTTAATACATACATAGAGTACATGAGTCACAGACAAGGATCTGAGAGGCGCCAGTTGTCTGCCTGAGATCTCACACCTCAAAGCGTTAATGACCTCAAGTGACCTGAGGTCAGATCATGCGAATTTCACCTTGCTTCCGCTAACCTTTTATCAAATCACCTCATTCTTTAGGGCACACGTGAGGAACACAATTGCAAACAAGCCTGAATGGTCCCCAGGACAATATACAACTTCTGGGGTGTGAGTTTTCAGTTATATATATATATATATATATATATATATATATATATATATATATATATATATATATATATATATATATATATATATATATATATATATATATATATATATACATATATATATATATATATATATATATATATATATATATATATATATTATACATTATATATATATATGTATTATAAATATATATATATTATATATATATATATATATATATATATATATATATATATATATATATATATGCAAACAAGCCTGAATGGTCCCCAGGACTATATACAACTGAAAACTCACACCCCAGAAGTGACTCGAACCCATACTGCCAGGAGCAAAGCAACTGGTATGTACAGGGACGCCTTAATCAGCTTGACCATCACGACCGGACAAAAGGAAGTGATAGCCGAAGCTATTTGAACCACTTCCCCGCCGGCACTCGGATGGTAATCTTGGGCATAGCCTTTTATCAAATCACCTCATTCTTTGGGGCACACGTGAGGAACACAAATGCAAACAAGCCTGATTGGTCCCCAGGACTATATACAACTGAAAACTCACACCCCAGAAGTGACTCGAACCCATACTGCCAGGAGCAACGCAACTGGTATGTGATTAAGGCGTCCCTGTACACACCAGTTGCGTATTTATATAATAAATATTATAAATAATATATATTATATAAATTATTTATATATATATATATATATATATATATATATTATTTATATATATATTATATATATAATTATATAGGTCTTATGTTTTTGTATTTTTGCTGATTTGTTAGTATAAAAGAAATATAAATTATTTGATTTTTTTACCCTTAAATTGGTTTTAATATTTAAATTGAAAACAATAATATAAAAAATATACCAAAATAATAATACAATATAAAATAAAATATATTAAAAATAATAATATAATATAAATTACTATAATATAATTTCAAGAAATTTAACTTTAAACACAAAGATGTGAAAAGGGTTCAGATTAGGCTCAAACCTTTCACAAGAGATTCATATTGGTATATGAATGGATTATGAATGACTCATGTTAGGATTGTAAAGTTGCCACAACATCTCAAATTAGTGTTAGATACGTAGGATTTGGTTATAAGTTTTGGAAACTTATTTAAGTCCACACACAATATCGTATCTGATACGATAAAACAAACGTTTCCAATCCTTTCAAATAGTTTCCAGATATGTTGTGGCAACCTTAAATTGTTTGCTGGGAGGCCACTGCATCACTCTCTCGAGCCTCTGCATCACTCTCTCGAGCCTCTGCATCACTCTCTTGATCCACTGCATCACTCTCTTGAGTCTCTGCATCACTCTCTAGAGCCTCTGCATCACTCTCTTCAGCGTCTGCATCACTCTCTTAAGCCTCTGCTTCCCTCTCTAGATCCTCTGCATCACTCTCTTGAGCCTCTGCATCACTCTCTTGATCCTCTGCATCACTCTCTTGAGCCTCAGCATCCCTCTCTTGAAGTCTTGCATCCCTCTAATGAGCCTCTGCATCCCTCTTTTGAGCCTTTGCATCACTCTCTTAAGCCTCTGCATCCCTCTCTTGAGCCTCTGCATCACTCGCAAGAGCCTCTGCATCCCTCTCTTGTGCCTCGTAAGCACAAGAAAGTGATGCAGAGGCTTAAGAAAGGGATGCAGAGGCTCAAAAAAGAGATGCAGAGGCTTAAGAGAGTCGTGCAGAGGCTGAAAAGAGTGTTGCAGAGGCTTAAGAGAGTGATGCAGAGGCTCAAGAGAGTGATGCAAAGGCTCAAGAGAGTGATGCAGAAGCTGAAGAGAGTGTTGCAGAGGCTTAAGAGAGGGATGCAAAGGCTCAAGAGAGTGATGCAGAAGCTGAAGAGAGTGTTGCAGAGGTTTAAGAGAGGGATGCAGAGGCTCAAGAGAGTGATGCAAAGGCTCAAGAGAGTGAAGCAGAGGCTCAAGAGAGTGATGCAGAGGCTCAAGAGTGTTGCAGAGGCTTAAGAGAGGGATGCAGAGGCTCATAAGAGGGATGCAGAGGCTTAAGAGAGTGATGCAGAGGCTGAAGAGTGTGTTGCAGAGGCTTAAGAGAGGGATGCAGAGGCTCAAGAGAGTGATGCAGAGGATCAAGAGAGTGATGCAGAGGATCAAGAGAGTGATTCAGAGGCTTACGAGAGTGATGCAGAGAATCATGAGAGTGATGCAGAGGATCAAGAGAGTGATGCAGAGGCTCAAGAGATTGATGCAGAGGATCAAGAGAGTGATGCAGAGGCTTACGAGAGTGATGCAGAGAATCAAGAGAGTGATGCAGAGGCTCGATAGAGTTATGTAAAGGCTTCAAGAGAGTGATGGAGAGGCTCAAGAGAGTGATGCAGAGGCTCAAGAGTGTTGCAGAGGCTCAAGAGAGGGATGCAGAGGCTAAAGAGAGGGATGCAGAGGCTCATAAGAGGGATGCAGAGGCTTAAGAGAGTGATGCAGAGGCTGAAGAGTGTGTTGCAGAGGCTTAAGAGAGGGATGCAGAGGCTCAAGAGAGTGATGCAGAGGATCAAGAGAGTGATGCAGATGCTCGAGAGAGTGATTCAGAGGCTTACGGGAGTGATGCAGAGAATCATGAGAGTGATGCAGAGGATCAAGAGAGTGATGCAGAGGCTCAAGAGAGTGATGCAGAGGATCAAGAGAGAAATGCAGAGGCTCGAGAGAGTGATTCACAGGCTTACGAGAGTGATGCAGAGAATCAAGAGAGTGATGCAGAGGCTCGATAGAGTTATGTAAAGGCTTCAAGAGAGGGATTCTGAGGCTTAAGAGAGTGATGCAGAAGCTGAAGAGAGTGTTGCAGAGGCTAAAGAGAGGGATGAAGAGGCTGAAGATAGTGATGCAGAGGCTCAAGAGAGGGATGCAGAGGCTCAAGAGAGTGATGCAGAGGCTTGAGAGAGGGATGCAGGGGCTCAAGAGAGTTATGCAGAGGCTCAAGAGAGTGATTCAGAGGCTTAAGAGAGTGACGCAGGGGCTCAAGAGAGTGATGCAGAGGCTCAAGAGAATGATGTAGAGGCTTAAGAGAGTGATGCAGAGGCTCAAGAGAATGATGCAGGGGGCTCAAGAGAATGATGCAGAGGCTTAAGAGAGTGATGCAGAGGCTGAAGAGAGTGTTGCTGAGGCTTAGGAGAGTGATGCAGAGGATCACGAGAGTGATGCAGAGGCTCAAGAGAGTGATGCAGAGGCTGAAGAGAGTGATGCAGAGGCTGAAGTGAGTGATGCAGTGGGTCTAGAGAGTGATGCAGAGGCTTAAGAGAGTGATGCAGAGGCTCAAGAGAGGGATGCAGAGGCTCAAGAGAGGGATGAACAGGCTCAAGAGAGGGATGCAGAGGCTTAAGAGAGTGATTCAAAGGCTTAAGAGAGGGATGCAGAGGCTCAAGAGAATGATGTGGAGGCTTAAGAGAGGGATGCAGAGGCTCAACAGAATGATGCAGAGGCTCAAGAGAGTGATGCGGAGGATCAAGAGAGTGATGCAGAGGCTGAAGAGAGAGATGCAGAGGCTCTAGAGAGGGATGCAGAGGCTTAACAGAGTGATGCAAAGGCTCAGGAGAGGGATGCAGAAGCTCATGAGAGGGATGCAAGAGTTCAAGAGAGTGATGCAGAGGCTCAAGAAAGGGATGCAGAGGCTTAAGAAAGTGATGCAGAGGCTCAAAAAAGGGATGCAGAGGCTTAAGAGAGTGATGCAGAGGCTAAAGAGAGTGTTGCTGAGGCTTAAGAGAGTGATGCAGAGGCTCAAGAGAGTGATGCAAAGGCTCAAGAGAGTGATGCAGAGGCTGAAGAGAGTGTTGCAGAGGCTCAAGAGAGTGATGCAGAGGCTTTAGAGAGGGATGCTGAGGCTCAAGAGAATGATGCAGAGGCTCAAGAGAGTTCTGTAAAAGGCTCAAGAGAGGGATGCTGAGGCTCCAGAGAGGGATGCAGAGGCTCAAGGGAGTAGACCTGGTTGAGACCTGGTTGATGGGGTTCTTGGAGTTCTTCTACTCCCCAAGCCTGGCCCGAGGCCAGGCTCGACTTGTGAGAGTTTGGTCCACCAGGCTGTTGCTTGGAGCGGCCCGCAGGCCCACATACCCACCACAGCCCGGTTGGTCCGGCACTCCTTGCAGGAATAAATCTAGTTTCCTCTTGAAAATGTCCACGGTTGTTCCGGCAATATTTCTTTGCTTGCTGGGAGGACGTTGAACAACCGCGGACCTCTGATGTTTATACAGTGTTCTCTGATTGTGCCTATGGCACCTCTGCTCTTCATTGGTTCTATTCTACATTTTCTTCCATGTCGTTCACTCCAGTACGTTGTTATTTTACTGTGTAGATTTGGTACTTGGCCCTCCAGTATCTTCCAGGTGTATATTATTTGATATCTCTCTCGTCTTCTTTCTAGTGAGTACATTTGGAGGGCTTTGAGACGATCCCAATAATTTAGGTGCTTTATTGCGTCTATGCGTGCCGTATATGTTCTCTGTATTCCCTCTATTTCAGCAATCTCTCCTGCTCTGAAGGGGGAAGTGAGTACTGAGCAGTACTCAAGACGGGACAACACAAGTGCCTTGAAGAGTACAACCATTGTGATGGGATCCCTGGATTTGAAAGTTCTCGTAATCCATCCTAACATTTTTCTGGCTGTCGCAATATTTGCTTGGTTATGCTCCTAAAACGTTAGGTCGTCAGACATTATTATTCCCAAATCCTTTACATGCTGTTTTCCTACTATGGGTACATTTGATTGTGTTTTGTACTCTGTATTATGTTTAAGGTCCTCATTTTTACCGTACCTGAGTACCTGGAATTTATCACTGTTAAACATCATGTTATTTTCTGATGCCCAGTCGAAAACTTTATTAATATCAGCTTGAAGTTTTTCAATGTCCTCAGCCGAGGTAATTTTCATACTGATTTTTGTGTCATCTGCAAAGGATGATACGAAGCTGTGACTTGTATTTTTGTCTATATCTGATATGAGAATAAGGAAAAGCAGTGGTGCAAGGACTGTACCCTGAGGTACAGAGCTTTTCACTGCACTTGGACTAGATTTTATATGGTTGACAGTTACTCGCTGAGTCCTGTTTGACAGAAAACTGAGTATCCAGCGTCCTATTTTACCGGTTATTCCCATTGACTTCATTTTGTGTGCTATCACGCCATGGTCACATTTATCGAAAGCCTTTGCGAAGTCCGTGTATATCACATCAGCATTCTGTTTCTCTTCTAATGCCTCAGTGACTTTGTCGTAGTGCTCAAGTAGCTGTGAGAGGCACGATCTTCCCGCTCGAAATCCATGTTTGCCTGGGTTATGAAGGTCATTGGTCTCCATGAAATTGGTGACCTGACTCCTAAACACTCTCTCAAATACTTTTATGATGTGCGATGTTAGTGCAACTGGTCTATAATTTTTTGCCAATGCTTTGCTCCCTCCCTTGTGTAGAGGGGCTATGTCTGCTACTTTAAGTGCATCTGGTATCTCCCCCGTGTCCAAGCTCTTCCTCCACACTATACTGAGTGCCTGTGCTACCGGCACTTTGCATTTCTTTATAAATATTGAATTCCATGAGTCTGGACCTGGGGCCGAGTGCATGGGCATGTTTTCAATTTCTTTTTCAAAATATAGTGCGCTCGTGTTTATATCAGTTATATTTACAGGGGGTTGAATATCCCGCATAAAGAAATTGTCTGGATCTTCCACCTTCAATGTTGTTTATTAGAATGCAGAGGCTCAAGAGAGTGATGCAGAGGCTCAAGAGAGTGATGCAGAGGCTGAAGAGAGTGATGCAGAGGCTGAAGTGAGTGATGCAGTGGGTCTAGAGAGTGATGCAGAGGCTTAAGAGTGTGATGCAGAGGCTTAAGAGAGGGATGCAGAGGCTTAAGAGAGGGATGCAGAGGCTCAAGAGTGTGATTCAGAGGCTTAAGAGAGTGATGCGCAGAGGCTTAAGAGAGGGGGATGCAGAGGCTCGAAAGAGGGATGTAGAGGCCCAAGAGAGGGATGCAGAGGCTCAAGACAGGGATGCAGATGCTCAAGTGAGGGATGCAGATGCACAAGAGAGGGATGCAGAGGCTCTTGAGAGTGATGCCGAGGCTTAAGAGAGGGATGCAGAGGCTTAAGAGAGTGAAGCAAAGGCTCAAGAGAGGGATGCAGAGGCTCATGAGAGGGATGCTGGAGTTCAAGAGAGGGATGCAGAGGCTCAGGCGAGTGATTCAGAGGCTTACGAGAGTGATGCAGAGGCTTAAAAGAGTGATGCAGAGGCTTAAGAGAGGGATGCAGGGGCTCAAGAGTGGGATGCAGAGGCTCAAGAGAGGGATGCAGGGGCTTAAGAGAGGGATGCAGAGGCTCAAGTGAGGGATGCAGAGGCACAAGAGAGGGATTCAGAGGCTCTTGAGAGTGACTCAGAGCCTCAAGAGAGGGATGCAGAGGCTTAAGACAGTGATGCAAAGGCTCAGGAGAAGGATGAAGAGGCTCATGAGAGGGATGCAGGAGTTCAAGAGAGTGATGCAGAGGCTCAAGAAAGGGATGCAGAGGCTTAAGAACGTGATGCAGAGCCTCAAAAAAGGGATGCAGAGGCTTAAGAGAATGATGCAGAGGCTGAAGAGAGTGTTGCAGAGGATTACGAGAAGAATACAGAGGCTCAAGAGAGTGATGCAAAGGCTCAAGAGAGTGATGCAGAGGCTGAAGAGAGTGTTGCAGAGGCTTAAGCGAGGGATGCAGAGGCTCAAGAGAGGGATGCAGAGGCTTAAGAGAGTGATGCACAGGCTGAACAGAGTGTTGCAGAGGCATAAGAGAGGGATGCAGAGGCTCAAGAGAGTGATGTAAAGGCTCAAGAGAGTGACGCAGAGGCTTAAGAAAGGGATGCAGAGGCTCAAGAGAGGGATGTAGAGGCTCAAAAGAGTGATGCAGAGGATCAAGAGAGTGATGCAGAGGCTTAAGAGAGGAATGCAGAGGCTGAAGAGAATGATGCAGAGGCTTAAGAGAGGGATGCAGAGTGTCATGAGAGTGATGGAGAGGCTCAAGAGAGTGGTGCAGAGTTTCAACAGAGTGATTCAGAGGCTTACGAGAGTGATGCAGAGGCATAAGAGAGTGATGCAGAGGCTTAAGAGAGGGATGCAGAGGCTCAAGAGAAGGATGTACAGGCTCAAGAGTATGATGCAGAGGCTCAAGGGAGTGATGCAGAGAATCATGAGAGGGATGCAGAGGCTTAAATGAGTGATGCAGAGGCTCAAGAGAGTGATGCAGAGGCTCAAGAGAGTGATGCAGAGGCTCAAGAGAGTGATGCAGTGGCTCTGGAGAGTGATGCAGAGGCTTAAGAGAGTGAAGCAGAGGCTTAAGAGAGGGATGCAGAGGCTTAAGAGAGGGATGCAGAGGCTCAAGAGAGTGATTCAGAGGCTTACGAGAGTGATGCAGAGAATCAAGAGAGTGATGCAGAGGCTCGAGAGTTATGCAGAGGCCTCAAGAGAGGGATTCAGAGGGTTAAGAGAGTGATGCAGAAGCTGAAAAGAGTGTTGCAGAGGCTTAAGAGGGTGATGCAGGGGCTCCAAAGAGTGATCCAGAGGCTTGAGAGAGGGATGCAGAGGCTCAAGAGAGTGATGCAGAGGCTCAAGAGAGTGATTCAGAGGCTTAAGAGAGTGATGCAGATGCCTAAGAGAGTGATGCAGAGGCCTAAGAGAGGGGGATGCAGTGGCTCAAAAGAGGGATGTAGAGGCCCAAGAGAGGGATGCAGAGGCTCAAGACAGGGATGCAGAGGCTCAAGTGAGGGATGCAGATGCACAAGAGAGGGATGCAGAAGCTCTTGAGAGTGATGCAGAGGCTTAAGAGAGGGATGCAGAGGCTTAAGAGAGTGAAGCAAAGGCTCAAGAGAGGGATGCAGAGGCTCATGAGAGGGATGCAGGAGTTCAAGAGAGGGATGCAGAGGCTCCGGCGAGTGATTCAGAGGCTTACGAGAGTGATGCAGAGGCTTAAGAGAGTGATGCAGAGGCTTAAGAGAGGGATGCAGGGGCTCAAGAGGGGGATGCAGAGGCTCAAGAGAGGGATGCAGGGGCTTAAGAGAGGGATGCAGAGGCTCAAGTGAGGGATGCAGAGGCACAAGAGAGGGATTCAGAGGCTCTTGAGAGTGACGCAGAGGCTCAAGAGAGGGATGCAGAGGCTTAAGACAGTGATGCAAAGGCTCAGGAGAAGGATGAAGAGGCTCATGAGAGGGATGCAGGAGTTCAAGAGAGTGATGCAGAGGCTCAAGAAAGGGATGCAGAGGCTTAAGAACGTGATGCAGAGGCTCAAAAAAGGGATGCAGAGGCTTAAGAGAGTGATGCAGAGGCTGAAGAGAGTGTTGCAGAGGCTTACCAGAGGGATACAGAGGCTCAAGAGAGTGATGCAAAGGCTCAAGAGAGTGATGCAGAGGCTGAAGAGAGTGTTGCAGAGGTTTAAGAGAGGGATGCAGAGGCTCAAGAGAGGGATGCAGAGGCTTAAGAGAGTGATGCACAGGCTGAACAGAGTGTTGCAGAGGCATAAGAGAGGGATGCAGAGGCTCAAGCGAGTGATGTAAAGGCTCAAGAGAGTGACGCAGAGGCTTAAGAAAGGGATGCAGAGGCTCAAGAGAGGGATGTAGAGGCTCAAAAGAGTGATGCAGAGGATCAAGAGAGTGATGCAGAGGCTTAAGAGAGGAATGCAGAGGCTGAAGAGAATGATGCAGAGGCTTAAGAGAGGGATGCAGAGTGTCATGAGAGTGATGGAGAGGCTCAAGAGAGTGGTGCAGAGTTTCAACAGAGTGATTCAGAGGCTTACGAGAGTGATGCAGAGGCTTAAGAGAGTGATGCAGAGGCTTAAGAGAGGGATGCAGAGGCTCAAGAGAAGGATGTACAGGCTCAAGAGTATGATGCAGAGGGTCAAGGGAGTGATGCAGAGAATCATGAGAGGGATGCAGAGGCTTAAATGAGTGATGCAGAGCCTCAAGAGAGTGATGCAGAGGCTCAAGAGAGTGATGCAGAGGCTCAAGAGAGTGATGCAGTGGCTCAAGAGAGTGATTCAGAGGCTTAAGAGAGTGATGCAGATGCTTAAGAGAGTGATGCAGAGGCTTAATAGAGGGGGATGCAGAGGCTCAAAAGAGGGATATAGAGGCCCAAGAGAGGGATGCAGAGGCTCAAGACAGGGATGCAGAGGCTCAGGTGAGGGATGCAGATGCACAAGAGAGGGATGCAGAGGCTCTTGAAAGTGATGCAGAGGCTTAAGAGAGGGATGCAGAGGCTTAAGAGAGTGAAGCAAAGGCTCAAGAGATGGATGCAGAGGCTCATGAGAGGGATGCAGGAGTTCAAGAGAGGGATGCAGAGGCTCCGGCGAGTGATTCAGAGGCTTACGAGAGTGATGCAGAGGCTTAAGAGAGTGATGCAGAGGCTTAAGAGAGGGATGCAGGGGCTCAAGAGGGGGATGCAGAGGCTCAAGAGAGGGATGCAGGGGCTTAAGAGAGGGATGCAGAGGCTCAAGTGAGAGATGCAGAGGCACAAGAGAGGGATTCAGAGGCTCTTGAGAGTGACGCAGAGGCTCAAGAGAGGGATGCAGAGGCTTAAGACAGTGATGCAAAGGCTCAGGAGAAGGATGAAGAGGCTCATGAGAGGGATGCAGGATTTCAAGAGAGTGATGCAGAGGCTCAAGAAAGGGATGCAGAGGCTTAAGAACGTGATGCAGAGGCTCAAAAAAGGGATGCAGAGGCTTAAGCGAGTGATGCAGAGGCTGAAGAGAGTGTTGCAGAGGCTTACCAGAGGGATACAGAGGCTCAAGAGAGTGATGCAAAGGCTCAAGAGAGTGATGCAGAGGCTGAAGAGAGTGTTGCAGAGGCTTAAGAGAGGGATGCAGAGGCTCAAGAGAGGGATGCAGAGGCTTAAGAGAGTGATGCAGAGGCTGAACAGAGTGTTGCAGAGGCATAAGAGAGGGATGCAGAGGCTCAAGAGAGTGATGTAAAGGCTCAAGAGAGAGACGCAGAGGCTTAAGAAAGGGATGCAGAGGCTCAAGAGAAGGATGTACAGGCTCAAGAATATGATGCAGAGGCTCAAGGGAGTGATGCAGAGAATCATGAGAGGGATGCAGAGGCTTAAATGAGTGATGCAGAGGCTCAAGAGAGTGATGCAGAGGCTCAAGAGAGTGATGCAGAGGCTCAAGAGAGTGATGCAGTGGCTCAAGAGAGTGATTCAGAGGCTTAAGAGAGTGATGCAGATGCTTAAGAGAGTGATGCAGAGGCTTAAGAGAGGGGGATGCAGAGGCTCAAAAGAGGGATGTAGAGGCCCAAGAGAGGGATGCAGAGGCTCAAGACAGGGATGCAGAGGCTCAAGTGAGGGATGCAGATGCACAAGAGAGGGATGCAGAGGCTCTTGAAAGTGATGCAGAGGCTTAAGAGAGGGATGCAGAGGCTTAAGAGAGTGAAGCAAAGGCTCAAGAGAGGGATGCAGAGGCTCATGAGAGGGATGCAGGAGTTCAAGAGAGAGATGCAGGGGCTCCGGCGAGTGATTCAGAGGCTTACGAGAGTGATGCAGAGGCTTAAGAGAGTGATGCAGAGGCTTAAGAGAGGGATGCAGGGGCTCAAGAGGGGGATGCAGAGGCTCAAGAGAGGGATGCAGGGGCTTAAGAGAGGGATGCAGAGGCTCAAGTGAGAGATGCAGAGGCACAAGAGAGGGATTCAGAGGCTCTTGAGAGTGACGCAGAGACTCAAGAGAGGGATGCAGAGGCTTAAGACAGTGATGCAAAGGCTCAGGAGAAGGATGAAGAGGCTCATGAGAGGGATGCAGGAGTTCAAGAGAGTGATGCAGAGGCTCAAGAAAGGGATGCAGAGGCTTAAGAACGTGATGCAGAGGCTCAAAAAAGGGATGCAGAGGCTTAAGCGAGTGATGCAGAGGCTGAAGAGAGTGTTGCAGAGGCTTACCAGAGGGATACAGAGGCTCAAGAGAGTGATGCAAATGCTCAAGAGAGTGATGCAGAGGCTGAAGAGAGTGTTGCAGAGGCTTAAGAGAGGGATGCAGAGGCTCAAGAGAGGGATGCAGAGGCTTAAGAGAGTGATGCAGAGGCTGAACAGAGTGTTGCAGAGGCATAAGAGAGGGATGCAGAGGCTCAAGAGAGTGATGTAAAGGCTCAAGAGAGAGACGCAGAGGCTTAAGAAAGGGATGCAGAGGCTCAAGAGAGGGATGTAGATGCTCAAAAGAGTGATGCAGAGGATCAAGAGAGTGATGCAGAGGCTTTGGAGAGGAATGCAGAGGCTGAAGAGAATGATGCAGAGGCTTAAGAGAGGGATGCAGAGGCTTATGAGAGTGATGGAGAGGCTCAAGAGAGTTATGCAGAGTTTCAACAGAGTGATTCAGAGGCTTATGAGAGTGATGCAGAGGCTTAAGAGAGTGATGCAGAGGCTTAAGAGAGGGATGCAGAGGCTCAAGAGAGGGATGCACAGGCACAAGAGTATGATGCAGAGGCTCAAGGGAGTGATGCAGAGAATCATGAGAGGGATGCAGAGGCTTAAATGAGTGATGCAGAGGCTCAAGAGAGTGATGCAGAGGCTCAAGAGAGTGATGCAGAGGCTGAAGAGAGTGATGCAGAGGCTCAAGAGAGTGATGCAGAGGCTGAAGAGAGTGATGCAGAGGCTGAAGTGAGTGATGCAGTTGTTCTAGAGAGTGATGCAGAGGCTTAAGAGAATGAAGCAGAGGCTTTAGAGAGGGATGCAGAGGCTTAAGAGTGGGATGCAGAGGCTCAAGAGAGTGATTCAGAGGCTTACGAGAGTGATGCAGAGAATCAAGAGAGTGATGCAGAGGCTCGAGAAAGTTATACAGAGGCCTCAAGAGAGGGATTGAGAGGGTTAAGAGTGTGATGCAGAGGCTGAAAAGAGTGTTGCAGAGGCTCTAGAGAGGGATGAAGAGGCAGAAGAGAGTGATGCAGAGGCTCAAGAGAGGGATGCAGAGGCTCAAGAGAGTAATGCAGAGGCTTAAGAGAGTGAGGCAAAGGCTTAGTAGAGGGATGCAGAGGCTCAAGAGAGTAATGCAGAGGTTTAGGAGGGTGATGCAGGGACTTCAAAGAGTGATCCAGAGGCTTGGGAGAGGGATGCAGGGGCTCAAGATAGTGATGCAGAGGCTCAAGTGAGTGATTCAGAGGCCTAAGAGAGTGAAGCAGAGGCTTAATAGAGTGATGCAGAGGCTTAAGAGAGTGAGGCAAAGGCTTAGGAGAGGGATGCAGAGGCTCAAGAGAGTAATGCAGAGGCTTAAGAGGGTGATGCAGGGGCTCCAAAGAGTGATCCAGAGGCTTGAGAGAGGGATGCAGAGGCTCAAAAGAGTGATGTAGAGGCTCAAGAGAGTGATTCAGAGGCTTAAGAGAGTGATGCAGAGGCTTAAGAGAGTGATGCAGAGGCTTAAGAGAGAAGATGCAGAGGCTCAAAAGAGGGATGTAGAGGCCCAAGAGAGGGATGCAGAGGCTCAAGACAGGGATGCAGAGGCTCAAGTGAGGGATGCAGATGCACAAGAGTGGGATGCAGAGGCTGTAGAGAGTGATGCAGAGGCTTAAGAGAGGGATGCAGAGGCTTAAGAGAGTGAAGCAAAGGCTCAAGAGAGGGATGCAGAGGCTCATGAGAGGGATGCAGGAGTTCAAGAGAGGGATGCAGAGGCTCAGGCGAGTGATTCAGAGGCTTATGAGAGTGATGCAGAGGCTTAAGAGAGTGATGCAGAGGCTTCAGAGAGGGATGCAGGGGCTCAAGAGAGGGATGCAGAGGCTCAAGAGAGGGATGCAGGGTCTTAAGAGAGGGATGCAGAGGCTCAAGTGAGGGATGCAGAGGCACAAGAGAGGGATTCAGAGGCTCTTGAGAGTGACGCAGAGGCTCTAGAGAGGGATGCAGAGGCTTAAGACAGTGATGCAGAGGCTCAAGAGAGTGCTGTAAAAGGCTCAAGAGAGGGATGCTGAGGCTCCAGAGAGGGATGCAAAGGCTCAAGGGAGTAATGCAGAGGCTCAAGAGAGTGATGCAGAGGCTCAAGAGAGTGATGCAGAGGCTGAAGAGAGTGATGCAGAGGCTGAAGTGAGTGATGCAGTGGGTCTAGAGAGTGATGCAGAGGCTTAAGATAGTGATGCAGAGGCTTAAGAGAGGGATGCAGAGGCTTAAGAGAGGGATGCAGAGGCTCAAGAGAGTGATTCAGAGGCTTAAGAGAGTGATGCGCATAGGCTTAAGAGAGGGGGATGCAGAGGCTCAAAAGAGGGATGTAGAGGCCCAAGAGAGGGATGCAGAGGCTCAAGACAGGGATGCAGATGCTCAAGTGAGGGAAGCAGATGCACAAGAGAGAGATGCAGAGGCTCTTGAGAGTGATGCAGAGGCTTAAGAGAGGGATGCAGAGGCTTAAGAGAGTGAAGCAAAGGCTAAAGAGAGGGATGCAGGAGTTCAAGAGAGGGATGCAGAGGCTAAGGCGAGTGATTCAGAGGCTTACGAGAGTGATGCAGAGGCTTACGAGAGTGATGCAGAGGCTTAAGAGAGTGATGCAGAGGCTTAAGAGAGGGATGCAGGGGCTCAAGAGTGGGATGCAGAGGCTCAAGAGAGGGATGCAGGGGCTTAGGAGAGGGATGCAAAGGCTCAAGTGAGGGATGCAGAGGCACAAGAGAGGGATTCAGAGGCTCTTGAGAGTGACGCAGAGGCTCAAGAGAGGGATGCAGAGGCTTAAGACAGTGATGCAAAGGCTCAGGAGAAGGATGAAGAGGCTCATGAGAGGGATGCAGGAGTTCAAGAGAGTGATGCAGAGGCTCAAGAAAGGGATGCAGAGGCTTAAGAACGTGATGCAGAGGCTCAAAAAAGGGATGCAGAGGCTTAAGAGAGTGATGCAGAGGCTGAAGAGAGTGTTGCAAAGGCTTACGAGAGGGATACAGAGGCTCAAGAGAGTGATGCAAAGGCTCAAGAGAGTGATGCAGAGGGTGAAGAGAGTGTTGCAGAGGCTTAAGAGAGGGATGCAGAGGCTCAAGAGAGGGATGCAGAGGCTTAAGAGAGTGATGCACAGGCTGAACAGAGTGTTGCAGAGGCATAAGAGAGGGATGCAGAGGCTCAAGAGAGTGATGTAAAGGCTAAAGAGAGTGACGCAGAGGCTTAAGAAAGGGATGCAGAGGCTCAAGAGAGGGATGTAGAGGCTCAAAAGAGTGATGCAGAGGATCAAGAGAGTGATGCAGAGGCTTAAGAGAGGAATGCAGAGGCTGAAGAGAATGATGCAGAGGCTTAAGAGAGGGATGCAGAGTGTCATGAGAGTGATGGAGAGGCTCCAGAGAGTGATGCAGAGTTTAAGCAGAGTGATTCAGAACCTTACGAGAGTGATGCAGAGGCTTAAGAGAGTGATGCAGAGGCTTAATTAAGAGAGGGATCCAGAGGCTCAAGAGAGGGATGCACAGGCTCAAGAGTATGATGCAGAGGCTCAAGGGAGTGATGCAGAGAATCATGAGAGGGATGAGAGGCTTTAATGAGTGATGCAGAGGCTCAAGAGAGTGATGCAGAGGCTCAAGAGAGTGATGCAGAGGCTCTAGAGAGTGATGCAGAGGCTCAAGAGAGTGATGCAGTGGCTCTAGAGAGTGATGCAGAGGCTTAAGAGAGTGAAGCAGAGGCTTAAGAGAGGGATGCAGAGGCTTAAGAGAGGGATACAGAGGCTCAAGAGAGTGATTCAGAGGCTTACGAGAGTGATGCAGAGAATCAAGAGAATGATGCAGAGGCTCGAGAGAGTTATGCAGAGGCCTCAAGAGAGGGATTGAGAGGGTTAAGAGAGTGATGAAGAGGCTGAAAAGAGTGTTGCAGAGGCTCTAGAGAGGGATGAGGAGGCTGAAGAGAGTGATGCAGAGGCTCAAGAGAGGGATGCAGAGGCTCAAGAGAGTGATGCAGAGGCTTCAGAGAGTGAGGCAAAGGCTTAGTAGAGGGATGCAGAGGCTCAAGAGAGTAATGCAGAGGCTTAAGAGGGTGATGCAGGGACTCCAAAGAGTGATCCAGAGGCATGAGAGAGGGATGCAGGGGCTCAAGATAGTGATGCAGAGGCTCAAGAGAGTGATTCAGAGGCTTAGGAGAGAGATGCAGAGGCTTAAGAGAGTGATGCAGAGGCTTAAGAGAGTGGGGCAAAGGCTTAGGAGAGGGATGCAGAGGCTCAAGAGATGAATGCAGAGGCTTAAGAGGGTGATGCAGGGGCTCCAGAGATTGATCCAGAGGCTTGAGAGAGGGATGCAGAGGCTCAAGAGAGTGATGCAGAGGCTCAAGAGAGTGATTCAGAGGCTTAAGAGAGTGATGCAGAGGCTTAAGAGAGTGATGCAGAGGCTCAAAAGAGGGATGTAGAGGCTCAAGTGAGGGATGCAGATGCACAAGAGAGGGATGCAGAGGCTCTTGAGAGTGATGCAGAGGCTTAAGAGAGGGATGCAGAGGCTTAAGAGAGTGATGCAAAGGCTCAAGAGAGGGATGCAGAGGCTTATGAGAGGGATGCAGGAGTTCAAGAGAGAGATGCAGAGGCTCAGGCGAGTGATTCAGAGGCTTACGAGAGTGATGCAGAGGCTTAAGAGAGTGATGCAGAGGCTTAAGAGAGGGATGCAGGGGCTCAAGAGGGGGATGCAGAGGCTCAAGAGAGGGATTCAGGGGCTTAAGAGAGGGATGCAGAGGCTCAAGTGAGGGATGCAGAGGCACAAGAGAGGGATTCAGAGGCTTTTGAGAGTGACGCAGAGGCTCAAGAGAGGGATGCAGAGGCTTAAGACAGTGATGCAAAGGCTCAGGAGAAGGATGAAGAGGCTCATGAGAGGGATGCAGGAGTTCAAGAGAGTGATGCAGAGGCTCAAGAAAGGGATGCAGAGGCTTAAGAACGTGATGCAGAGGCTCAAAAAAGGGATGCAGAGGCTTACGAACGTGATGCAGAGGCTTAAGAGAGTGATGCAGAGGCTGAAGAGAGTGTTGCAGAGGCTTACCAGAGGGATACAGAGGCTCAAGAGAGTGATGCAAAGGCTCAAGAGAGAGATGCAGAGGCTGAAGAGAGTGTTGCTGAGGCTTAAGAGAGGGAGGCAGAGGCTCAAGAGAGGGATGCAGAGGCTTAAGAGAGTGATGCAGAGGCTGAACAGAGTGTTGCAGAGGCATAAGAGAGGGATGCAGAGGCTCAAGAGATTGATGTAAAGGCTAAAGAGAGTGACGCAGAGGCTCAAGAAAGGGATGCAGAGGCTTACGAACGTGATGCAGAGGCTTAAGAGAGTGATGCAGAGGCTGAAGAGAGTGTTGCAGAGGCTTACCAGAGGGATACAGAGGCTCAAGAGAGTGATGCAAAGGCTCAAGAGAGAGATGCAGAGGCTGAAGAGAGTGTTGCTGAGGCTTAAGAGAGGGAGGCAGAGGCTCAAGAGAGGGATGCAGAGGCTTAAGAGAGTGATGCAGAGGCTGAACAGAGTGTTGCAGAGGCATAAGAGAGGGATGCAGAGGCTCAAGAGATTGATGTAAAGGCTAAAGAGAGTGACGCAGAGGCTTAAGAAAGGGATGCAGAGGCTCAAGAGAGGGATGTAGAGGCTCAAACGAGTGATGCAGAGGATCAAGAGAGTGATGCAGAAGCTTAAGAGAGGAATGCAGAGGCTGAAGAGAATGATGCAGAGGCTTACGAGAGGGATGCAGAGTGTCATGAGAGTGATGGAGAGGCTCAAGAGAGTGATGCAGAGTTTCAACAGAGTGATTCAGAGGCTTACGAGAGTGATGCAGAGGCTTAAGAGAGTGATGCAGAGGCTTAAGAGAGGGATCCAGAGGCTCAAGAGAGGGATGCACAGGCTCAAGAGTATGATGCAGAGGCTCAAGGGAGTGATGCAGAGAATCATGAGAGGGATGAGAGGCTTAAATGAGTGATGCAGAGGCTCAAGAGAGTGATGCAGAGGCTCAAGAGAGTGATGCAGAGGCTCTAGAGAGTGATGCAGAGGCTCAAGAGAGTGATGCAGTGGCTCTAGAGAGTGATGCAGAGGCTTAAGAGAGTGAAGCAGAGGCTTAAGAGAGGGATGCAGAGGCTTAAGAGAGGGATACAGAGGCTCAAGAGAGTGATTCAGAGGCTTACGAGAGTGATGCAGAGAATCAAGAGAATGATGCAGAGGCTCGAGAGAGTTATGCAGAGGCCTCAAGAGAGGGATTGAGAGGGTTAAGAGAGTGATGCAGAGGCTGAAAAGAGTGTTGCAGAGGCTCTAGAGAGGGATGAAGAGGCTGAAGAGAGTGATGCAGAGGCTCAAGAGAGGGATGCAGAGGCTCAAGAGAGTGATGCAGAGGCTTCAGAGAGTGAGGCAAAGGCTTAGTAGAGGGATGCAGAGGCTCAAGAGAGTAATGCAGAGGCTTAAGAGGGTGATGCAGGGACTCCAAAGAGTGATCCAGAGGCATGAGAGAGGGATGCAGGGGCTCAAGATAGTAATGCAGAGGCTCAAGAGAGTGATTCAGAGGCTTAGGAGAGTGATGCAGAGGCTTAAGAGAGTGATGCAGAGGCTTAAGAGAGTGATTCAGAGGCTTAGGAGAGTGATGCAGAGGCTTAAGAGAGTGATGCAGAGGCTTAAGAGAGTGGGGCAAAGGCTTAGGAGAGGGATGCAGAGGCTCAAGAGATGAATGCAGAGGCTTAAGAGGGTGATGCAGGGGCTCCAGAGATTGATCCAGAGGCTTGAGAGAGGGATGCAGAGGCTCAAGAGAGTGATGCAGAGGCTCAAGAGAGTGATTCAGAGGCTTAAGAGAGTGATGCAGAGGCTTAAGAGAGTGATGCAGAGGCTCAAAAGAGGGATGTAGAGGCTCAAGTGAGGGATGCAGATGCACAAGAGAGGGATGCAGAGGCTCTTGAGAGTGATGCAGAGGCTTAAGAGAGGGATGCAGAGGCTTAAGAGAGTGATGCAAAGGCTCAAGAGAGGGATGCAGAGGCTTATGAGAGGGATGCAGGAGTTCAAGAGAGGGATGCAGAGGCTCAGGCGAGTGATTCAGAGGCTTACGAGAGTGATGCAGAGGCTTAAGAGAGTGATGCAGAGGCTTAAGAGAGGGATGCAGGGGCTCAAGAGGGGGATGCAGAGGCTCAAGAGAGGGATGCAGGGGCTTAAGAGAGGGATGCAGAGGCTCAAGTGAGGGATGCAGAGGCACAAGAGAGGGATTCAGAGGCTTTTGAGAGTGACGCAGAGGCTCAAGAGAGGGATGCAGAGGCTTAAGACAGTGATGCAAAGGCTCAGGAGAAGGATGAAGAGGCTCATGAGAGGGATGCAGGAGTTCAAGAGAGTGATGCAGAGGCTCAAGAAAGGGATGCAGAGGCTTACGAACGTGATGCAGAGGCTTAAGAGAGTGATGCAGAGGCTGAAGAGAGTGTTGCAGAGGCTTACCAGAGGGATACAGAGGCTCAAGAGAGTGATGCAAAGGCTCAAGAGAGAGATGCAGAGGCTGAAGAGAGTGTTGCTGAGGCTTAAGAGAGGGAGGCAGAGGCTCAAGAGAGGGATGCAGAGGCATAAGAGAGGGATGCAGAGGCTCAAGAGATTGATGTAAAGGCTAAAGAGAGTGACGCAGAGGCTTAAGAAAGGGATGCAGAGGCTCAAGAGAGGGATGTAGAGGCTCAAAAGAGTGATGCAGAGGATCAAGAGAGTGATGCAGAGGCTTAAGAGAGGAATGCAGAGGCTGAAGAGAATGATGCAGAGGCTTACGAGAGGGATGCAGAGTGTCATGAGAGTGATGGAGAGGCTCAAGAGAGTGATGCAGAGTTTCAACAGAGTGATTCAGAGGCTTACGAGAGTGATGCAGAGGCTTAAGAGAGTGATGCAGAGGCTTAAGAGAGGGATCCAGAGGCTCAAGAGAGGGATGCACAGGCTCAAGAGTATGATGCAGAGGCTCAAGGGAGTGATGCAGAGAATCATGAGAGGGATGAGAGGCTTAAATGACTGATGCAGAGGCTCAAGAGAGTGATGCAGAGGCTCAAGAGAGTGATGCAGAGGCTCAAGAGAGTGATGCAGAGGCTCAAGAGAGTGATGCAGTGGCTCTAGAGAGTGATGCAGAGGCTTAAGAGAGTGAAGCAGAGGCTTAAGAGAGGGATGCAGAGGCTTAAGAGAGGGATACAGAGGCTCAAGAGAGTGATTCAGAGGCTTACGAGAGTGATGCAGAGAATCAAGAGAGTGATGCAGAGGCTCGAGAGAGTTATGCAGAGGCCTCAAGAGAGGGATTGAGAGGGTTAAGAGAGTGATGCAGAGGCTGAAAAGAGTGTTGCAGAGGCTCTAGAGAGGGATGAAGAGGCTGAAGAGAGTGATGCAAAGGCTCAAGAGAGGGATGCAAAGGCTCAAGAGAGTGATGCAGAGGCTTCAGAGAGTGAGGCAAAGGCTTAGTAGAGGGATGCAGAGGCTCAAGAGAGTAATGCAGAGGCTTAAGAGAGTGATGCAGGGACTCCAAAGAGTGATCCAGAGGCATGAGAGAGGGATGCAGGGGCTCAAGATAGTGATGCAGAGGCTCAAGAGAGTGATTCAGAGGCTTAGGAGAGTGATGCAGAGGCTTAAGAGAGTGATGCAGAGGCTTAAGAGAGTGGGGCAAAGGCTTAGGAGAGGGATGCAGAGGCTCAAGAGAGGAATGCAGAGGCTTAAGAGGGTGATGCAGGGGCTCCAAAGATTGATCCAGAGGCTTGAGAGAGGGATGCAGAGGCTCAAGAGAGTGATGCAGAGGCTCAAGAGAGTGATTCAGAGGCTTAAGAGAGTGATGCAGAGGCTTAAGAGAGTGATGCAGAGGCTCAAAAGAGGGATGTAGAGGCCCAAGAGAGGGATGCAGATGCTCAAGACAGGGATGCAGAGGCTCAAGTGAGGGATGCAGATGCACAAGAGAGGGATGCAGAGACTCTTGAGAGTGATGCAGAGGCTTAAGAGTGTGAAACAGAGGCTTAAGAGAGGGATGCAGAGGCTTAAGAGAGGGATGCAGAGGCTCAAGAGAGTGATTCAGAGGCTTACGGGAGTGATGCAGAGAATCAAGAGAGTGATGCAGAGGCTCGAGAGAGTTATACAGAGGCCTCAAGAGAGGGATTGAGAGGGTTAAGAGAGTGATGCAGAGGCCGAAAAGAGTGTTGCAGAGGCTCTAGAGAGGGATGAAGAGGCTGAAGAGAGTGATGCAGAGGCTCAAGAGAGGGATGCAGGGGCTCAAGAGAGTGATGCAGAGGCTTAAGAGAGTGAGCCAAAGGCTTAGTAGAGGGATGCTGAGGCTCAAGAGAGTAATGCAGAGGCTTAAGAGGGTGATGCAGGGGCTCCAAAGAGTGATCCAGAGGCTTGAGAGAGGGATGCAGGGGCTCAAGATAGTGATGCAGAGGCTTAAGCGAGGGGGATACAGAGGCTCAAAAGAGGGATGTAGAGGCACAAGAGAGGGATGCAGAGGCTCAAGACAGGGATGCAGAGGCTCAAGTGAGGGATGCAGATGCACAAGATAGGGATGCAGAGGCTCTTGATAATGATGCAGAGGCTTAAGAGAGGGATGCAGAGGCTTAAGAGAGTGAAGCAAAGGCTCAAGAGAGGGATGCAGAGGCTCATGAGAGGGATGCAGGAGTTCAAGAGAGGAATGCAGAGGCTCAAGCGAGTGATTCAGAGGCTTACGAGAGTGATGCAGAGGCTTAAGAGAGTGATGCAGAGGCTTAAGACAGTGATGCAGAGGCTCAAGAGAGTGCTATAAAAGGCTCAAGAGAGGGATGCTGAGGCTCCAGAGAGGGATGCAGAGGCACAAGGGAGTAATGCAGAGGCTCAAGAGAGAGATGCAGAGGCTCAAGAGAGTGATGCAGAGGCTGAAGAGAGTGATGTAGAGGCTGAAGTGAGTGATGCAGTGGGTCTAGAGAGTGACGCAG
Source organism: Procambarus clarkii (assembly GCF_040958095.1). Classification (NCBI taxonomy): domain Eukaryota; kingdom Metazoa; phylum Arthropoda; class Malacostraca; order Decapoda; family Cambaridae; genus Procambarus; species Procambarus clarkii. The sequence continues at coordinate 32,883,295 of NC_091212.1, forward strand.
AGGCTTAAGAGAGTGATGCAGAGGCTTAAGAGAGGGATGCAGAGGCTTAAGAGAGGGATGCAGAGGCTCAAGAGAGGGATTCAGAGGCTTAAGACAGTGATGCGCAGAGGCTTAATAGAGGGGGATGCAGAGGCTCAAAAGAGGGATGTAGAGGCCCAAGAGAGGGATGCAGAGGCTCAAGCCAGGGATGCAGATGCTCAAGTGAGGGAAGCAGATGCACAAGAGAGGGATGCAGAGGCTCTTGAGAGTGATGCAGAGGCTTAAGAGAGGGATGCAGAGGCTCAAGAGAGGGATGCAGAGGCTTAAGACAGTGATGCAGAGGCTCAAGAGAGTGCTATAAAAGGCTCAAGAGAGGGATGCTGAGGCTCCAGAGAGGGATGCAGAGGCACAAGGGAGTAATGCAGAGGCTCAAGAGAGAGATGCAGAGGCTCATGAGAGGGATGCAGGAGTTCAAGAGAGTGATGCAGAGGCTCAAGAGAGGGATGCAGAGGCTTAAGACAGTGATGCAGAGGCTCAAGAGAGTGCTATAAAAGGCTCAAGAGAGGGATGCTGAGGCTCCAGAGAGGGATGCAGAGGCACAAGGGAGTAATGCAGAGGCTCAAGAGAGAGATGCAGAGGCTCAAGAGAGTGATGCAGAGGCTGAAGAGAGTGATGTAGAGGCTGAAGTGAGTGATGCAGTGGGTCTAGAGAGTGACGCAGAGGCTTAAGAGAATGAATGCAGAGGCTTAAGAGAGGGATGCAGAGGCTTAAGAGAGGGATGCAGAGGCTCAAGAGAGGGATTCAGAGGCTTAAGACAGTGATGCGCAGAGGCTTAATAGAGGGGGATGCAGAGGCTCAAAAGAGGGATGTAGAGGCCCAAGAGAGGGATGCAGAGGCTCAAGACAGGGATGCAGATGCTCAAGTGAGGGAAGCAGATGCACAAGAGAGGGATGCAGAGGCTCTTGAGAGTGATGCAGAGGCTTAAGAGAGGGATGCAGAGGCTTAAGAGAGTAAAGCAAAGGCTCAAGAGAGGGATGCAGAGGCTCATGAGAGGGATGCAGGAGTTCAAGAGAGTGATGCAGAGGCTCAAGAAAGGGATGCAGAGGCTTAAGAACGTGATGCAGAGGCTCAAAAAAGGGATGTAGAGGCTTAAGAGAGTGATGCAGAGGCTGAAGAGAGTGTTGCAAAGGCTTACGAGAGGGATACAGAGGCTCAAGAGAGTGATGCAGAGGCTCAGGCGAGTGATTCAGAGGCTTACGAGAGTGATGCAGAGGCTTAAGAGAGTGATGCAGAGGCTTAAGAGAGGGATGCAGGGGCTCAAGAATGGTATGCAGAGGCTCAAGAGAGGGATGCAGGGGCTTAAGAGAGGGATGCAAAGGCTCAAGTGAGGGATGCAGAGGCACATGAGAGGGATTCAGAGGCTCTTGAGAGTGACGCAGAGGCTCAAGAGAGGGATGCAGAGGCTTAAGACTGTGATGCAAAGGCTCATGAGAAGGATGAAGAGGCTCATGAGAGGGATGCAGGAGTTCAAGAGAGTGATGCAGAGGCTCAAGAAAGGGATGCAGAGGCTTAAGAACGTGATGCAGAGGCTCAAAAAAGGGATGCAGAGGCTTAAGAGAGTGATGCAGAGGCTGAAGAGAGTGTTGCAAAGGCTTACGAGAGGGATACAGAGGCTCAAGAGAGTGGTGCAAAGGCTCAAGAGAGTGATGCAGAGGCTGAAGAGAGTGTTGCAGAGGCTTAAGAGAGGGATGCAGAGGCTCAAGAGAGGGATGCAGAGGCTTAAGAGAGTGATGCACAGGCTGAACAGAGTGTTGCAGAGGCATAAGAGAGGGATGCAGAGGCTCAAGAGAGTGATGTAAAGGCTAAAGAGAGTGATGCAGAGGCTTAAGAAAGGGATGCAGATGCTCAAGAGAGGGATGTAGTGGCTCAAAAGAGTGATGCAGAGGATCAAGAGAGTGATGCAGAGGCTTAAGAGAGGAATGCAGAGGCTGAAGAGAATGATGCAGAGGCTTAAGAGAGGGATGCAGAGTGTCATGAGAGTGATGGAGAGGCTCAAGAGAGTGATGCAGAGTTTCAACAGAGTGATTCAGAGACTTACGAGAGTGATGCAGAGACTTAAGAGAGTGATGCAGAGGCTTAAGAGAGGGATGCAGAGGCTCAAGAGAGGGATGCACAGGCTCAAGAGTATGATGCAGAGGCTCAAGGGAGTGATGCAGAGAATCATGAGAGGGATGCAGATGCTTAAATGAGTGATGCAGAGGCTCAAGAGAGTGATGCAGAGGCTCAAGAGAGTGATGCAGAGACTCAAAAGAGTGATGCAGTGGCTCTAGAGAGTGATGCAGAGGCTTAAGAGAGTGAAGCAGAGGCTTAAGAGAGGGATGCAGAGGCTTAAGAGAGGGATACAGAGGCTCAAGAGAGTGATTCAGAGGCTTACGAGAGTGATGCAGAGAATCAAGAGAGTGATGCAGAGGCTCGAGAGAGTTATGCAGAGGCCTCAAGAGAGGGATTCAGAGGGTTAAGAGAGTGATGCAGAGGCTGAAAAGAGTGTTGCAGAGGCTCTAGAGAGGGATGAAGAGGTTGAAGAGAGTGATGCAGAGGCTCAAGAGAGGGATGCAGAGGCTCAAGAGAGTGATGCAGAGGCTTAATAGAGTGAGTCAAAGGCTTAGGAGAGGGATGCAGAGGCTCAAGAGAGTAATGCAGAGGCTGAAGAGGGTGATGCAGAGGCTCCAAAGAGTGATCCAGAGGCTTGACAGAGGGATGCAGAGGCTCAGGAGAGTGATGCAGAGGCTCAAGAGAGTGATTCAGAGGCTTAAGAGAGTGATGCAGAGGCTTAAGAGAGTGATGCAGAGGTTTAAGAGAGGGGGATGCAGAGGCTCAAAAGAGGGATGCAGAGGCCCAAGAGAGGGATGCAGAGGCTCAAGACAGGGATGCAGAGGCTCAAGTGAGGGATGCAGATGCACAAGAGAGGGATGCAGAGGCTCTTGAGAGTGATGCAGAGGCTTAAGAGAGGGATGCAGAGGCTTAAGAGAGTGAAGCAAAGGCTCAAGAGATGGATGCAGAGGCTCATGAGAGGGATGCAGGAGTTCAAGAGAGGGATGCAGAGGATCAGGCGAGGGATTCAGAGGCTTACGAGAGTGATGCAGAGGCTTAAGAGAGTGATGTAGAGGCTTAAGAGAGGGATGCAGGGGCTCAAGAGGGGGATGCAGAGGCTCAAGAGAGGGATGCAGGGGCCTAAGAGAGGGATGCAGAGGCTCAAGTGAGGGATGCAGAGGCACAAGAGAGGGATTCAGAGGCTCTTGAGAGTGACGCAGAGGCTCAAGAGAGGGATGCAGAGGCTTAAGACAGTGATGCAAAGGCTCATGAGAAGGATGAAGAGGCTCATGAGAGGGATGCAGGAGTTCAAGAGAGTGATGCAGAGGCTCAAGAAAGGAATGCAGAGGCTTAAGAACGTGATGCAGAGGCCCAAAAAAGGGATGCAGAGGCTTAAGAGAGTGATGCAGAGGCTGAAGAGAGTGTTGCAGAGGCTTACCAGAGGGATACAGAGGCTCAAGAGAGTGATGCAAAGGCTCAAGAGAGTGATGCAGAGGCTGAAGAGAGTGTTGCAGAGGCTTAAGAGAGGGATGCAGAGGCTCAAGAGAGGGATGCAGAGGCTTAAGAGAGTGATGCACAGGCTGAACAGAGTGTTGCAGAGGCATAAGAGAGGGATGCAAAGGCTCAAGAGAGTGATGTAAAGGCTAAAGAGAGTGACGCAGAGGCTTAAGAAAGGGATGCAGAGGCTCAAGAGAGGGATGTAGATGCTCAAACGAGTGATGCAGAGGATCAAGAGAGTGATGCAGAGGCTTAAGAGAGGAATGCAGAGGCTGAAGAGAATGATGCAGAGGCTTAACAGAGGGATGCAGAGGCTCAAGAGAGGGATGCACAGGCTCAAGAGTATGATGCAGAGGCTCAAGGGAGTTATGCAGAGAATCATGAGAGGGATGCAGAGGCTTAAATGAGTTATGCAGAGGCTCAAGAGAGTGATGCAGAGGCTAAAGAGAGTGATGCAGAGGCTGACGAGAGTGATGCAGAGGCTCAAGAGAGTGATGCAGAGGCTGAAGAGAGTGATGCAGAAGCTGAAGTGAGTGATGCAGTTGCTCTAGAGAGTGATGCAGAGGCTTAAGAGAGTGAAGCAGAGGCTTAAGAGAGGGATGCAGAGGCTTAAGAGAGGGATGCAGAGGCTTAACAGAGGGATGCAGAGGCTCAAGAGAGGGATGCACAGTCTCAAGAGTATGATGCAGAGGCTCAAGGGAGAGATGCAGAGAATCATGAGAGGGATGCAGAGGCTTAAATGAGTTATGCAGAGGCTCAAGAGAGTGATGCAGAGGCTAAAGAGAGTGATGCAGAGGCTGAAGAGAGTGATGCAGAGGCTCAAGAGAGTGATGCAGAGGCTGAAGAGAGTGATGCAGAGGCTGAAGTGAGTGATGCAGTTGCTCTAGAGAGTGATGCAGAGGCTTAAGATAGTGAAGCAGAGGCTTAAGAGAGGGATGCAGAGGCTTAAGAGAGGGATGCAGAGGCTCAAGAGAGTGATTCAGAGGCTTACGAGAGTGATGCAGAGAATCAAGAGAGTGATGCAGAGGCTCGAGAGAGTTATACAGAGGCCTCAAGAGAGGGATTGAGAGGGTTAAGAGAGTGATGCAGAGGCTGAAAAGAGTGTTGCAGAGGCTCTAGAGAGGGATGAAGAGGTTGAAGAGAGTGATGCAGAGGCTCAAGAGAGTGATGCAGAGGCTAAAGAGAGTGATGCAGAGGCTGAAGAGAGTGATGCAGAGGCTCAAGAGAGTGATGCAGAGGCTGAAGAGAGTGATGCAGAGGCTTAATAAGAGGGTGATGCAGTTGCTCTAGAGAGTGATGCAGAGGCTTAAGAGAGTGAAGCAGAGGCTTAAGAGAGGGATGCAGAGGCTTAAGAGAGGGATGCAGAGGCTCAAGAGAGTGATTCAGAGGCTTACGAGAGTGATGCAGAGAATCAAGAGAGTGATGCAGAGGCTCGAGAGAGTTATACAGAGGCCTCAAGAGAGGGATTGAGAGGGTAAAGAGAGTGATGCAGAGGCTGAAAAGAGTGTTGCAGAGGCTCTAGAGAGGGATGAAGAGGCTGAAGAGAGTGATGCAGAGGCTCAAGAGAGGGATGCAGAGGCTTCAGAGAGTGAGGCAAAGGCTTAGTAGAGGGATGCAGAGGCTCAAGAGAGTAATGCAGAGGCTTAAGAGGGTGATGCAGGGACTCCAAAGAGTGATCCAGAGGCTTGAGAGAGGGATGCAGGGGCTCAAGATAGTGATGCAGAGGCTGAAGAGAGTGATGCAGAGGCTGAAGTGAGGGATGCAGTGGGTCTAGAGAATGATGCAGAGGCTTAAGAGAGTGATGCAGAGGCTTAAGAGAGGGATGCAGAGGCTTAAGAGAGGGATGCAGAGGCTCTAGAGAGTGATTCAGAGGCTTTAGAGAGTGATGCGCAGAGGCTTAAGAGAGGGGGATGCAGAGGCTCAAAAGAGGGATGTAGAGGCCCAAGAGAGGGATGCAGAGGCTCAAGACAGGGATGCAGATGCTCAAGTGAGGCAAGCAGATGCACAAGAGAGGGATGCAGAGGCTCTTGAGAGTGATGCAGAGGCTTATGAGAGGAATGCAGAGGCTTAAGAGAGTGAAGCAAAGGCTCAAGAGAGGGATGCAGAGGCTCATGAGAGGGATGCAGGAGTTCAAGAGAGTGATGCCGAGGCTCAAGAAAGGGATGCAGAGGCTTATGAACGTGATGCAGAGGCTCAAAAAAGGGATGCAGAGGCTTAAGAGAGTGATGCAGAGGCTGAAGAGAGTGTTGCTAAGGCTTACAAGAGGGATACAGAGGCTCAAGAGAGTGATGCAGAGGCTCAGGTGAGTGATTCAGAGGCTCAAGAGAGTGATGCAGAGGCTGAAGAGAGTGTTGCAGAGGCTTAAGAGAGGGATGCAGAGGCTCAAGAGAGGGATGCCGAGGCTTAAGAGAGTGATGCAGAGGCTGAACAGAGTGTTGCAGAGGCATAAGAGAGGGATGCAGAGGCTCAAGAGAGTGATGTAAAGGCTCAAGAGAGTGACGCAGAGGCTTAAGAAAGGGATGCAGAGGCTCAAGAGAGGGATGTAGATGCTCAAAAGAGTGATGCAGAGGATCAAGAGAGTGAGGCAGAGGCTTAAGAGAGGAATGCAGAGGCTGAAGTGAATGATGCAGAGGCTTAAGAGAGGGATGCAGAGGCTTATGAGAGTGATGGAGAGGCTCAAGAGAGTGATGCAGAGTTTCAACAGAGTGATTCAGAGGCTTATGAGTAATGCAGAGGCTTAAGAGAGTGATGCAGAGGATTAAGAGAGGGATGCAGAGGCTGAAGAGAGGGATGCACAGGCTCAAGAGTATGATGCAGAGGCTCAAGGGAGTGATGCAGAGAATCATGAGAGGGATGCAGAGGCTTCAATGAGTTATGCAGAAGGTCAAGAGAGTGATGCAGAGGCTAAAGAGAGTGATGCAGAGGCTGAAGAGAGTGATGCAGAGGCTCAAGAGAGTGATGCAGCGGCTGAAGAGAGTGATGCAGAGGCTGAAGAGAGGGATGCAGAGGCTTAAGAGAGGGATACAGAGGCTCAAGAGAGTGATTCAGAGGCTTACGAGAGTGATGCAGAGAATCAAGAGAGTGATGCAGAGGCTCGAGAGAGTTATGCAGAGGCCTCAAGAGAGGGATTCAGAGAGTTAAGAGAGTGATGCAGAGGCTGAAAAGAGTGTTGCAGAGGCTCTAGAGAGGGATGAAGATTTTGCAGAGAGTGATGCAGAGGCTCAAGAGAGGGATGCAGAGGCTCAAGAGAGTGATGCAGAGGCTTAAGAGAGTGAGTCAAAGGCTTAGGAGAGGGATGCAGAGGCTCAAGAGAGTAATGCAGAGGTTTAAGAGGGTGATGCAGAGGCTCCAAAGAGTGATACAGAGGCTTGAGAGAGGGATGCAGAGGCTCAAGAGAGTGATGCAGAGGCTCAAGAGAGTGATTCAGAGGCTTAAGAGAGTGATGCAGAGGATTAAGAGAGTGAAGCAGAGGCTAAAGAGAGGGGGATGCAGAGGTTCAAAAGAGGGATGTAGAGGCCCAAGAGAGGGATGCAGAGGCTCAAGGCAGGGATGCAGAGGCTCAAGTGAGGGATGCAGATGCACAAGAGAGGGATGCAGAGGCTCTTGAGAGTGATGCAGAGGCTTAAGAGAGGGATGCAGAGGCTTAAGAGAGGGATGCAGAGGCTCAAGTGAGTGATTCATATGCTTACGAGAGTGATGCAGAGAATCAAGAGAGTGATGCAGAGGCTCGAGAGAGTTATGTAGAGGCCTCAAGAGAGGGATTCAGAGGGTTAAGAGAGTGATGCAGAGGCTGAAAAGAGTGTTGCAGAGGCTCTAGAGAGGGATGAAGAGGCTGAAGAGAGTGATGTAGAGGCTCACGAGAGGGATGCAGAGGTTCAAGAGAGTGATGCAGAGGCTTAAGAGAGTGAGGCAAAGGCTTAGGAGAGGGATGCAGAGGCTAAGGAGAGTAATGCAGAGGCTTAAGAGGGTGATGCAGGGGCTCCAAAGAGTGATCCAGAGGCTTGAGAGAGGGATGCAGAGGCTCAAGAGAGTGATGCAGAGGCTCAAGAGAGTGATTCAGAGGCTTAAGAGAATGATGCAGAGGCTTAAGAGAGGAATGCTGAGGCTGAAGAGAATGATGCAGAGGCTTAAGAGAGGGATGCAGAGGCTTAAGAGAGTGATGCAGAGGCTTAAGAGAGGGATGCAGAGGCTCAAGAGAAGGATGCACAGGCTCAAGAGTATGATGCAGAGGCTCAAGGGAGTGATGCAGAGAATCATGAGAGGGATGCAGAGGCTTAAATGAGTGATGCAGAGGCTCAAGAGAGTGATGCAGAGGCTCAAGAGAGTGATGCAGACGCTCAAGAGAGTGATGCAGAGGCTGAAGTGAGTGATGCAGTTGCTCTAGAGAGTGATGCAGAGGCTTAAGAGAGGGATGCAGAGGCTTAAGAGAGGGATGCAGAGGCTCAAGAGAGTGATTCAGAGGCTTACGAGAGTGATGCAGAGAATCAAGGGAGTGATGCAGAAACTCGAGAGAGTTATACAGAGGCCTCAAGAGAGGGATTGAGAGTGTTAAGAGAGTGATGCAGAGGCTGAAAAGAGTGTTGCAGAGGCTCTAGAGAGGGATGAAGAGGCTGAAGAGAGTGATGCAGAGGCTCAAGAGAGTGATGCAGAGGCTCAGGAGAGTGATGCAGAGGCTTAAGAGAGTGAGGCAAAGGCTTAGGAGAGGGATGCAGAGGCTCAAGAGAGTAATGCAGAGGCTTAAGAGGGTGATGCCGGGGCTCCAAAGAGTGATCCAGAGGCTCAGGAGAGTGATTCAGAGGCTTAAGAGAGTGATGCAGAGGCTTAAGAGAATGATGCAGAAGGTCAAGTGAGGGATGCAGATGCACAAGAGAGGGATGCAGAGGGTCTTGAGAGTGATGCAGAGGCTTAAGAGAGGGATGCAGAGGCTTAAGAGAGTGAAGCAAAGGCTCAAGAGAGGGATGCAGAGGCTCATGAGAGGGATGCAGAGGCTCAAGCGAGTGATTCAGAGGCTTACGAGAGTGATGAAGAGGCTTAAGAGAGTGATGCAGAGGCTTAAGAGAGGGATGCAGGGGCTCAAGAGTGGAATGCAGAGGCTAAAGAGAGGGATGCAGGGGCTTAAGAGACGGATGCAGAGGCTCAAGTGAGGGATGCAGAGGCACAAGAGAGGGATTCAGAGGCTCTTGAGAGTGACGCTGAGGCTCAAGAGAGGGATGCAGAGGCTTAAGAGAGTGATGCAAAGGCTCAGGAGAAGGATGAAGAGGCTCATGAGAGGGATGCAGGAGTTCAAGAGAGTGATGCAGAGGCTCAAGAAAAGGATGCAGAGGCTTAAGAAAGTGATGCAGAGGCTCAAAAAAGGGATGCAAAGTGATGCCTCTGCATCACTCTCTTGAGCCTCTGTATCCCTTTCTTGAGCCTCTCAATCACTCTCTTCAGCCTCTTCATCCCTCGGTTGAGCCTCTGAATCACTATCTTGAGCCTCTGCATCACTCTCTTGAACCCCTGAATTCCTCTCTCAAGCCTCTGCATCACTCTCTTGATTCTCTGCATCACTCTCGTAAGCATCTGAAACACTCTCTCGAGCCTCTGCATCACTCTCTTGATCCTCTGCATCACTCTCTAGAGCCTCTGCATCACTCTCTTCAGCCTCTGCATCACTCTCTTAAGCCTCTGCTTCCCTCTCTTGATCCACTGCATCACTCTCTTGAGCCTCTACATCACTCTCTTAAGCCTCTGCATTACTCTCGTAAGCCTCTGAATCACTCTCTTGAGCCTCTGCATCCCTCTCTTGAGCCTCTGCATCACTCCCAAGAGCCTCTGCATCCCTCTCTTTTGCCTCTTCATGACTCACTTGAGCCTCTGCATCCCTCTCTTGAGCCTCTGCATCACTCTCTTGAACTCCTGCATCCCTCTTATGAGCCTCTGCATCCCTCACTTGAGCCTTTGCATCACTCTCTTAAGCCTCTACATCCCACTCTTGAGCCTCTGCGTCACTCTCAAGAGACTCTGCATCCCTCTCTTAAGCCTCTACATCTCTCTCTTGAGCCTCTGCATCCCTCTCTTAAGCCTCTACATCACTCTCTTGAGCCTTTGCATCACTCTCTTGAGCCTCTGCATCCCTCTCTTAAGCCTCTGCATCATTCTCTTGTGCCTCTGCATCATTCTCTTGAACCTCTGCATCACTCTCTTAAACCTCTGCATCTCTATCTTCAGCCTCTGCATCCCTCTCTTGAGAATCTGCATCCCTCTCTTGAGCCCCTGCATCCCTCTCTTGAGCCTCTACATCCCTCTCTTGAGCCTCTGCATCCCTCTCTTAAGCCTCTGTATAACTCTCTTGAGCCTTTGCATCACTCTCTTGATCCTCTGCATCCCTCTCCTATGCCTCTGCAACACTCTCTTCAGCCTCTGCATCACTCTCTTAACCCTCTGCATCCCTCTCTTGAGCCTCTGCATCTCTCTCTTAAGCCTCTGCAACACTCGCTTCAGCCTCTGCATCACCTTCATGAGCCTTTGCATCATTCTCTTGAGCCTCTGCATCCCTCTCTTAAGCCTGTGCAACACTCTCTTCAGCCTCTGCATCACTCTCTTAAGCCTCTGCATCCCTCTCTTGAGCCTCTGCGTCACTCTCAAGAGCCTCTGCATCCCTCTCTTGTGCCTCTGCATCCCTCACTTGAGCCTCTGCATCCCTCTCTTGAGCCTCTGCATCCCTCTCTTGAGCCTCTGCATCCCTTTCTTGAGCCTTTGCATCACCCTCTTGAACTCCTGCATCCCTCTCATGAGCCTCTGCATCCCTTTCCTGAGCCTTTGCATCACTCTCTTAAGCCTCTGCATCCTTCTCAAGAGCCTCTGCATCCCTCTCTTGTGCCTCTGCATCCCTCACTTGAGCCTCTGCATCCCTCTGTTGAGCCTCTGCAACCCTCGCTTGAGCATCTGCATCACTCTCTTAAGCCTCTGCATCACTCTCGTAAGCCTCTGAATCACTCTTTTGAGCCTCTGCACCCCACTCGTGAACTCCTGCATCCCTCTCATGAGCCTCTGCATCCTTCTCTTGAGCCTTTGCTTCACTCTCTTAAGCCACTGCATCCCTCTCTTGAGCCTCTGCATCACTCTCAAGAGCCTCTGCATCCCTCTCTTGTTCCTCTGCATCCCTCACTTGAGCCTCTGCATCACTCTCTTAAGCCTCTGCATCACTCTCTTAAGCCTCTGAATCACTCTCTTGAGCCTCTGCATCACTCTCTTGAGCCCCTGCATCCGTCTCTCAAGCCTCTGCATCACTCTCTTGAGCCTTTGCATCACCCTCTTAAGCCTCTGCATTACTCTCTTGATCCTCTGCATCCCTCTCCTAAGTCTCTGCCTCACTCTCTTAAGCCTCTGCATCATTCTCTTCAGCCTCTGCATCCCTCTCTTGAGCCTCTGCATTACTCTCTTCAGCCTCTTCAGCCCTCTCTTGAGCCTCTGCAACACTCTCTTCAGCCTCTTCATCACTCTTTTAAGCCACCGAATCCCTCTTTTGAGACCTCTGCATAACTCTCTCGAGCCTGTGCATCACTCTCTTGATCCTCTGCATCCCTCTCTTATGCCTCTGCATCATTCTCTTAAGCCTCTGCATCAGTCTCTAGAGCCTCTGCATCACTCTCTTGAGCCTCTCTATCACTCTCTTGAGGCTCTGCATCACTGTCGTAAGCCTCGGCTTCCCTCTCGTGATCCTCTGCATCACTCTCTTGAGCCTCTGCATCACTCTCTTGATCGTCTGCATCACTCTCTTGAGCCTCTGCATCACTCTCTTGAGCCTCTCTATCACTCTCTTGAGGCTCTGCATCACTCTCTTGAGCCTCTGCATCACTCTCTTAAGCCTCTGCATCCCTCCCTTGATCCTCTGCATCACTCTCTTGAGCCTCTGCATCACTCACTTGATCGTCTGCATCACTCTCTTGAGCCTCTGCATCACTCTCTTGAGCCTCTGCATCACTCTCTTGACCCTCTCTATCACTCTCCTGAGGCTCTACATCTTTCTCTTGAGCCTCTGCTTCACTCTCTTGAGCCTCTGCATCACTCTTTTAAGCCTCTGAATCACTCTCTTGAGCCTCTGCATCACTCTCTTGAGCCTCTGCATCCCTCTTTGGAGCCTCAGCATCCCTCTCTTGGGCCTTTTGCATCACTCTCTTAAGCCGATACATCACTCTCTTGAGCCTCTGCATCTCTCTATTAATCCTCTGCATCACTCTCTTGAGCCTCTGCATCCCTCTCCAGAGCCTCTGCATCACTCTCTTGAGTTTCTGCATCACTCTCTTGAGCCTCTGCATCACTCTCTTGAGCCTCTGCATCACTCTCCTAAACCTCTGTATCCCTCTCTTGATCCTCTGCATCACTCTCTTGAGCCTCTGCATCAGTCTCTTGAGCCTCTACATCCTATTTCTAAGCCTCTACATCATTCTCTTGAGCCCCTGTATCACTCTCTTAATCCTCTGCATCACTCTCTTAAGCCTCTTCATCTCTCTCTTCAGCCTCTGCATCATTCTCTTGAGCCTCTGCATCCCTCTCTTAAGCCTCTACATCATTCTCTTGAGCCTCTGCATCTCTCTCTTCAGCCTCTGCATCACTCTCTTGATCCTCTGCATCACTCTCTTGAGCCTCTGCATTATTCTCTTGAGCCTCTGCATCCCTCTCCTAAGCCTCTACATCATTCTCTTGAGCCTCTGCATCCCTCTCTTGAGCCTCTGCATCACTGTCAAGTGAACCGCATCTTTCTCTTTTTCCTGTGCATCACTCACTTTAGCCTCTGCATCCCTCTCTTGAGCCTATTCATCCCTCTCTTGAGCCTCGGCATCCCTCTCTTGAGCCTCTGCACCACTCTCATGAGCCTCTCTATCACTCTCTTGAGCCCCTGCATCCCTCTATTGAGCCTCTGCATCACTTTCTTAAGCATCTGCATCCCTTTCTTGAGCCTCTTCATCTCTCTCTTGAATTCCTGCATCCCTCTCATGAGCCTTTGCATCACTCTCTTGAGCCTATACCTCCCTCTCTCGAGCCTCTGCATCCCTCTCCTAAGCCTCTGCATCACTCTCTTGAGCCTTTGCATCATTCTCTTGATCCACTGCATCACTCTCTTGAGCCTCTACATCACACTCTTAAGCCTCTGCTTTACTCTCGTAAGCCTATGAATCACTCTCTTGAGCCTCTGCATCCCTCTCTTGAGCCTCTGCATCACTCCCAAGAGCCTCTGCATCCCTCTCTTTTGCCTCTTCATGACTCACTTGAGCCTCTGCATCCCTCTCTTGAGCCTCTGCATCACTCTCTTGAACTCATGCATCCCTCTTATGAGCCTCTGCATCCCTCACCTGAGCCTTTGCATCACTCTCTTAAGCCTCTGCATCCCTCTCTTGAGCCTCTGCGTCACTCTCAAGAGACTCTGCATCCCTCTCATGTGCCTCTGCTTCCCTCACTTGAGCCTCTGCATCCTTCTCTTGAGCCTCTACATCCCTCTCTTGAGCCTCTGCATCCCTCTCTTAAGCCTCTGCATCCCTCCCATGAGCCTCTGCATCACTCTCGTAAGCATCTGAATCACTCTGTTGAGCCTCTGCATCACTCTCTTGAGCCTCTCCATCACTCTCTTGAGCCACTGCATCCCTCTCTTAAGCCTCTGCATCATTCTCTTCAGACTCTGCATCCCTCTCCTAAGCCTCTGCATCATTCTCATCAGCCTCTGCATTCCTCTCTTAAGCCTCTGCATCACTCTCTTGGTCCTCTGCATCCCTCTCTTAAGCCTCTGCATCACTCTCTTGAGCCCCTGCATCATTCTCTTGAGCCTCTGCATCCCTCTCTTAAGCCTCTACATCCCTCTCCTGAGCCTCTGCATCCCTCTCTTAGGCCTCTGCATCACTCTCGTGAGCCTTTGCATCACTCTCATGAGCCTCTGCATCCCTCTCTTAAGCCTCTGCATCATTCTCTTGTGCCTCTGCATCATTCTCTTGAACCTCTGCATCACTCTCTTAAGCCTCTGCATCTCTCTCTTGAGCCTCTGCATCCCTCTATTAATCCTCTGCATCACTCTCTTGAGCCTCTGCATCCCTCTCCTTAGCCTCTGCATCACTCTCTTGAGTCTCTGCATCTCTCTCCTGAGCCTCTGCATCACTCTCGTAAGCCTCTGAATCACTCTCTTGAGCCTCTGCATTCCTCACTTGAGCCTTTGAATCACTCTCATGGGCCTCTGCATCCCTCTCTTAAGCCTCTGCATCACTCTCGTAAGCCTCTGAATCACTCTCTTGAACCTGCACATCCCTCTTTTGAGCCTCTGCATCCCCCCCCTCCCTCTTAAGTCTCTGCCTCACTCTCCTCAGCCTCTGCATCCCTCTCTTGATCATCTGCATCAATCTCGTAAGCCTCTGCATCACTCTCTTGAGCCTCTGCATCCCACTTTTAAGCCTCTGCATCACTCTCTTAAGCCTCTGCATCACTCTCGTAAGTGTCTGAATCACTCTCTTGAGCCTCTGCATAACTCTCTTGAGCCCCTGCATCCCTCTCTCAAGCCTCTGCATCACTCTCTAGAGCCTCTGCATCACTCTCTTGAGCCTTTGCATCACCCTCTTACGCCTCTGCATTACTCTCTTGAGCCTCTGCATCCCTCTTCTAAGTCTCTGCCTCACTCTCTTAAGCCTCTACATCATTCTCTCCAGCCTCTGCATCACTCTCTTGAGCCTCTGCATTACTCTCTTCAGCCTCTTCAGCCTCTTCAGCCCTCTCTTGTGCCTCTGCAACACTCTCTTCAGCCTCTGCATCACTCTTTTAAGCCACTGAATCCCTCTTTTGAGACCTCATCATATCTCTCTCGGGCCTGTGCATCACTCTCATGAGCCTCTGCATCCCTCTCTTATGCCTCTGCATCACTCTCTTAAGCCTCTGCATCACTCTCTAGAGCCTCTGCATCACTCTCTTCAGCCTCTGCAACACTGTCGTAAGCCTCTGCTTCCCTCTCTTGATCCTCTGCATCTCTCTCTTGAGCCTCTGCATCACTCTCTTGATCGTCTGCATCACTCTCTTGAGCCTCTGCATCACTCTCTTGAGCCTCTCTATCACTCTCTTGAGGCTCGGCATCACTCTCTTGAGCCTCTGCATCACTCTCGTAAGCCTCTGCATCCCTCCCTTGATCCTCTGCATCACTCTCTTGAGCCTCTGCATCACTCACTTGATCGTCTGCATCACTCTCTTGAGCCTCTGCATCACTCTCTTGAGCCTCTGCATCACTCTCTTGACCCTCTCTATCACTCTCCTGAGGCCCTACATCTTTCTCTTGAGCCTCTGCTTCACTCTCTTGAGCCTCTGCATCACTCTCTTAAGCCTCTGAATCACTCTCTTGAGCCTCTGCATCACTCTCTTGAGCCCCTGCATCCCTCTCTCAAGCCACTGCATCACTCTCTTGAGCCTTTGCATCACCCTCTTATGCCTCTGCATTACTCTCTTGAGCCTCTGCATCCCTCTCCTAAGTCTCTGCCTCACTCTCTTAAGCCTCTTCATCATTCTCTCCAGCCTCTGCATCCCTCTCTTGAGCCTCTGCATTACTCTCTTCAGCCTCTTCAGCCCTCTCTTGAGCCTCTGCAACACTCTCTTCAGCCTCTGCATCGCTCTTTTAAGCCACTGAATCCCTCTTTTGAGACCTCTTTATATCACTCTCGGGCCTGTGCATCACTCTCATGAGCCTCTGCATCCCTCTCTTATGCCTCTGC
Organism: Procambarus clarkii; assembly: GCF_040958095.1. Taxonomy (NCBI): domain Eukaryota; kingdom Metazoa; phylum Arthropoda; class Malacostraca; order Decapoda; family Cambaridae; genus Procambarus; species Procambarus clarkii. The sequence continues at coordinate 32,898,579 of NC_091212.1, forward strand.
ATCACTCTCTTAAGCCTCTGCATCCCTCTCTTGATCCTCTGCATCACTCTCTTGAGCCTCTTCATCACTCTCTTGATAGTCTGCATCACTCTCTTGAGCCTCTGCATCACTCTCTTGAGCCTCTGCATCACTCTCTTGACCTTCTCTATCACTCTCCTGAGGCTCTACATCATTCTCTTGAGCCTCTGCTTCAATCTCTTGAGCCTCTGCATCACTCTCTTAAGCCTCTGCCTTTCTCTCATGAGCCTCTGCATCACTCTCTTGAGCCTCTGCATCCCTCTTTGGAGCCTCAGCATCCCTCTCTTGGGCCTTTTGCATCACTCTCTTAAGCCTCTACATCACTCTCTTGAGCCTCTGCATCTCTCTATTAATCCTCTGCATCACTCTCTTGAGCCTCTGCATCCCTCTCCAGAGCCTCTGCATCACTCTCTTGAGTTTCTGCATCACTCTCTTGAGCCTCTGCATCACTCTCTTGGGCCTCTGCACCACTCTCCTAAACCTCTGTATCCCTCTCTTGATCCTCTGCATCACTCTCTTGAGCCTCTGCATCATTCTCTTGAGCCTCTACATCCTATTTCTAAGCCTCTACATCATTCTCTTGAGCCCCTGCATCACTCTCTTAATCCTCTGCATCACTCTCTTAAGCCTCTTCATCTCTCTCTTCAGCCTCTGCATCATTCTCTTGAGCCTCTGCATCCCTCTCTTAAGCCTCTACATCATTCTCTTGAGCCTCTGCATCTCTCTCTTCAGCCTCTGCATCACTCTCTTGATCCTCTGCATCACTCTCTTGAGCCTCTGCGTTATTCTCTTGAGCCTCTGCAACCCTCTCCTAAGCCTCTACATCATTCTCTTGAGCCTCTGCATCCCTCTCTTGAGCCTCTGCATCACTGTCAAGTGCCTCTGCATCTTTCTCTTGTGCCTGTGCATCACTCACTTTAGCCTCTGCATCCCTCTCTTGAGCCTCTGCATCCCTCTCTTGAGCCTATTCATCCCTCTCTTGAGCCTCTGCATCCCTCTCTTGAGCCTCTGCACCACTCTCATGAGCCTCTCTATCACTCTCTTGAGCCCCTGCATCCCTCTATTCTGCCTCTGCATCACTCTCTTAAGCCTCTGCATCCCTCCCTTGATCCTCTGCATCACTCTCTTGAGCCTCTGCATCACTCACTTGATCGTCTGCATCACTCTCTTGAGCCTCTGCATCACTCTCTTGAGCCTCTCTATCACTCTCTTGAGGCTCTGCATCACTCTCTTGAGCCTCTGCATCACTCTCTTAAGCCTCTGCATCCCTCCCTTGATCCTCTGCATCACTCTCTTGAGCCTCTGCATCACTCACTTGATCGTCTGCATCACTCTCTTGAGCCTCTGCATCACTCTCTTGAGCCTCTGCATCACTCTCTTGACCCTCTCTATCACTCTCCTGAGGCTCTACATCTTTCTCTTGAGCCTCTGCTTCACTCTCTTGAGCCTCTGCATCACTCTCTTAAGCCTCTGAATCACTCTCTTGAGCCTCTGCATCACTCTCTTGAGCCCCTTCATCCCTCTCTCAAGCCACTGCATCACTCTCTTGAGCCTTTGCATCACCCTCTTAAGCCTCTGCATTACTCTCTTGAGCCTCTGCATCCCTCTCCTAAGTCTCTGCCTCACTCTCTTAAGCCTCTTCATCATTCTCTCCAGCCTCTGCATCCCTCTCTTGAGCCTCTGCATTACTCTCTTCAGCCTCTTCATCCCTCTCTTGAGCCTCTGCAACACTCTCTTCAGCCTCTGCATCGCTCTTTTAAGCCACTGAATCCCTCTTTTGAGACCTCTTCATATCTCTCTCGGGCCTGTGCATCACTCTCATGAGCCTCTGCATCCCTCTCTTATGCCTCTGCATCACTCTCTTAAGCCTCTGCATCCCTCTCTTGATCCTCTGCATCACTCTCTTGAGCCTCTTCATCACTCTCTTTATCGTCTGCATCACTCTTGAGTCTCTGCATCACTCTCTTGAGCCTCTGCATCACTCTCTTGACCCTCTCTATCACTCTCCTGAGGCTCTACATCATTCTCTTGAGCCTCTGCTTCACTCTCTTGAGCCTCTGCATCACTCTCTTATGGCTCTGCCTTTCTCTCATGAGCCTCTGCATCACTCTCTTGAGCCTCTGCATCCCTCTTTGGAGCCTCAGCATCCCTCTCTTGGGCCTTTTGCATCACTCTCTTAAGCCTCTACATCACTCTCTTGAGCCTCTGCATCTCTCTATTAATCCTCTGCATCACTCTCTTGAGCCTCTGCATCCCTCTCCAGAGCCTCTGCATCACTCTCTTGAGTTTCTGCATCACTCTCTTGAGCCTCTGCATCACTCTCTTGGGCCTCTGCATCACTCTCCTAAACCTCTGTATCCCTCTCTTGATCCTCTGCATCACTCTCTTGAGCCTCTACATCCTATTTCTAAGCCTCTACATCATTCTCTTGAGCCCCTGCATCACTCTCTTAATCCTCTGCATCACTCTCTTAAGCCTCTTCATCTCTCTCTTCAGCCTCTGCATCATTCTCTTGAGCCTCTGCATCCCTCTCTTAAGCCTCTACATCATTCTCTTGAGCCTCTGCATCTCTCTCTTCAGCCTCTGCATCACTGTCTTGATCCTCTGCATCACTCTCTTGAGCCTCTGCGTTATTCTCTTGAGCCTCTGCAACCCTCTCCTAAGCCTCTACATCATTCTCTTGAGCCTCTGCATCCCTCTCTTGAGCCTCTGCATCACTGTCAAGTGCCTCTGCATCTTTCTCTTGTGCCTGTGCATCACTCACTTTAGCCTCTGCATCCCTCTCTTAAGCATCTGCATCCCTTTCTTGAGCCTCTTCATCTCTCTCTTGAATTCCTGCATCCCTCTCATGAGCCTTTGCATCACTCTCTTGAGCCTATACCTCCCTCTCTTGAGCCTCTGCATCCCTCTCCTAAGCCTCTGCATCACTCTCTTGAGCCTTTGCATCATTCTCTTGATCCACTGCATCACTCTCTTGAGCCTCTACATCACACTCTTAAGCCTCTGCTTTACTCTCGTAAGCCTCTGAATCACTCTCTTCAATCTCTGCATCCCTCTCTTTAGCCTCTGCATCACTCCCAAGAGCCTCTGCATCCCTCTCTTTTGCCTCTTCATGACTCACTTGAGCCTCTGCATCCCTCTCTTGAGCCTCTGCATCACTCTCTTGAACTCCTGCATCCCTCTTATCAGCCTCTGCATCCCTCACTTGAGCCTTTGCATCACTCTTTTAAGCCTCTGCATCCCTCTCTTGAGCCTCTGCTTCACTCTCAAGAGACTCTGCATCCCTCTCATGTGCCTCTGCTTCCCACACTTGAGCCTCTGCATCCCTCTCTTGAGCCTCTACATCCCTCTCTTGAGCCTCTGCATCCCTCTCTTAAGCCTCTGCATCCCTCCCATGAGCCTCTGCATCACTCTCGTAAGCATCTGAATCACTCTGTTGATCCTCTGCATCACTCTCTTGGGCCTCTCCATCACTCTCCTGAGCCACTGCATCCCTCTCTTAAGCCTCTGCATCATTCTCTTCAGCCTCTGCATCACTCTCTTGGTCCTCTGCATCCCTCTCTTAAGCCTCTGCATCACTCTCTAGAGCCCCTGCATCATTCTCTTGAGCCTCTGCATCCCTCTCTTAAGCCTCTACATCCCTCTCTTGAGCCTCTGCATCCCTCTCTTAAGCCTCTGCATCACTCTCTTGAGCCTGTGCATCACTCTCTTGAGCCTCTGCATCCCTCTCTTAAGCGTCTGCATCATTCTCTTGTGCCTCTGCATCATTCTCTTGAACCTCTGCATCACTCTCTTAAGCCTCTTCATCTCTCTCTTGAGCCTCTGCATCCCTCTATTAATCCTCTGCATCACTCTCCTGAGCCTCTGCATCCCTCTCCTGAGCCTCTGCATCACTCTCTTGAGTCTCTGCATCCCTCTCCTGAGCCTCTGCATCACTCTCTTAAGCCTCTGCATCACTCTCGTAAGCCTCTGAATCACTCTCTTGAGCCTCTGCATTCCTCACTTGAGCCTTTGAATCACTCTCTTTTGCCTCTGCATCCATCTCTTAAGCCTCTGCATCACTCTTGTAAGCCTCCGAATCACTCTCTTGAACCTCCACATCCCTCTTTTGAGCCTCTGCATCCCTCTCTTAAGTCTCTGCCTCACTCTCCTGAGTCTCTGCATCCCTCTCTTGAGCCTCTGCATGACTCTCTTGGGCCTCTGCATCCCACTTTTAAGCCTCTGCATCACTCTCTTAAGCCTCTGCATCACTCTCTTAAGTCTCTGAATCACTCTCTTGAGCCTCTGCATAACTCTCTTGAGCCCCTGCATCCCTCTCTCAAGCCTCTGCATCACTCTCTTGAGCCTCTGCATCCCTCTCTTGAGCCTCTCAATCACTCTCTTCAGCCTCTTCATCCCTCGCTTGAGCCTCTGAATCACTATCTTGAAGCTCTGCATCACTCTCTTGAACCCCAGAATTCCTCTCTCAAGCCTCTGCATCACTCTCTTGATTCTCTGCATCACTCTCGTAAGCATCTGAACCACTCTCTCGAGCCTCTGCATCACTCTCTTGATCCTCTGCATCACTCTCTAGAGCCTCTGCATCACTCTCTTCAGCCTCTGCATCACTCTCTTAAGCCTCTGCTTCCCTCTCTTTATCCACTGCATCACTCCCTTGAGCCTCTACATCACTCTCTTAAGCCTCTGCATTACTCTCATAAGCCTCTGAATCACTCTCTTGAGCCTCTGTATCCCTCTCTTGAGCCTCTGCATCAGTCCCAAGAGCCTCTGCATCCCTCTCTTTTACTTCTTCATGACTCACTTGAGCCTCTGCATCCCTCTCTTTAGCCTCTGCATCGCTCTCTTGAACTCCTGCATCCCTCTTATGAGCCTCTGCATCCCTCACTTGAGCCTTTGCATCACTCTCTTAAGCCTCTGCATCCCTCTCTTGAGCCTCTGCGTCACTCTCAACAGACTCTGTATCCCTCTCATGTGCCTCTGCTTCCCTCACTTGAGCCTCTTCATCCCTCTCTTGAGCCTCTGCATCCCTCTCTTAAGCCTCTGCATCCCTTCCATGAGCCTTTGCATCACTCGCATAAGCATCTGAATCACTTTGTTGAGCCTCTGCATCACTCTCTTGAGCCTCTCCATCACTCTCTTGAGCCACTGCATCCCTCTCTTAAGCCTCTGCATCATTCTCCTGAGCCTCTGCATCCCTCTCCTAAGCCTCTGCATCATTCTCATCAGCCTCTACATTCCTCTCTTAAGCCCCTGCATCACTTTCTTGGTCCTCTGCATCCCTCTCTTAAGCCTCTGCATCACTCTCTTGAGCCCCTGCATCATTCTCTTGAGCCTCTGCATCCCTCTCTTAAGCCTCTACATCCGGCCCTCTCTTGAGCCTCTGCATCCCTCTCTTAAGCCTCTGCATCACTCTCTTGAGCCTTTGCATCACTCTCTTGAGCCTCTGCATCCCTCTCTTAAGCCTCTGCATCATTCTCTTGTGCCTCTGCATCATTCTCTTGAACCTCTGCATCACTCTCTTAAGCCTCTGCATCTCTCTCTTGAGCCTCTGCATCCCTCTATTAATCCTCTGCATCACTCTCTTGAGCCTCTGCATCCCTCTCCTGAGCCTCTGCATCACTCTCTTGAGTCTCTGCATCCCTCTCCTGAGCCTCTGCATCACTCTCTTAAGCCTCTGCATCACTCTCGTAAGCCTTTGAATCACTCTCTTGAGCCTCTGCATTCCTCACTTGAGCCTTTGAATCACTCTCTTTTGCCTCTGCATCCCTCTCTTAAGCCTCTGCATCACTCTTGTAAGCCTCTGAATCACTCTCTTGAACCTCCACATCCCTCTTTTGAGCCTCTGCATCCCTCTCTTAAGTCTCTGCCTCACTCTCCTGAGTCTCTGCATCCCTCTCTTGAGCCTCTGCATGACTCTCTTGGGCCTCTGCATCCCTCTCTTAAGCCTCTGCAACACTCTCCTCAGCCTCTGCATCACTCTCTTGAGACACTGCATCCCACTTTTAAGCCTCTGCATCACTCTCTTAAGCCTCTGCATCACTCTCTTAAGTTTCTGCATCACTCTCTTGAGCCTCTGCATCACTCTCTTGGGCCTCTGCATCACTCTCCTAAACCTCTGTATCCCTCTCTTGATCCTCTGCATCACTCTCTTGAGCCTCTGTATCATTCTCTTGAGCCTCTACATCCTATTTCTAAGCCTCTACATCATTCTCTTGAGCCCCTGCATCACTCTCTTAATCCTCTGCATCACTCTCTTAAGCCTCTTCATCTCTCTCTTCAGCCTCTGCATCATTCTCTTGAGCCTCTGCATCCCTCTCTTAAGCCTCTACATCATTCTCTTGAGCCTCTGCATCTCTCTCTTCAGCCTCTGCATCACTCACTTGATCCTCTGCATCACTCTCTTGAGCCTCTGCGTTATTCTCTTGAGCCTCTGCAACCCTCTCCTAAGCCTCTACATCATTCTCTTGAGCCTCTGCATCCCTCTCTTGAGCCTCTGAATCACTGTCAAGTGCCTCTGCATCTTTCTCTTGTGCCTGTGCATCACTCACTTTAGCCTCTGCATCCCTCTCTTGAGCCTCTGCATCCCTCTCTTGAGCCTATTCATCCCTCTCTTGAGCCTCTGCATCCCTCTCTTGAGCCTCTGCACCACTCTCATGAGCCTCTCTATCACTCTCTTGAGCCCCTGCATCCCTCTATTCAGCCTCTGCATCACTTTCTTAAGCATCTGCATCCCTTTCTTGAGCCTCTTCATCTCTCTCTTGAATTCCTGCATCCCTCTCATGAGCCTTTGCATCACTCTCTTGAGCCTTTACCTCCCTCTCTTGAGCCTCTGCATCCCTCTCCTAAGCCTCTGCATCACTCTCTTGAGCCTTTGCATCATTCTCTTGATCCACTGCATCACTCTCTTGAGCCTCTACATCACACTCTTACGCCTCTGCTTTACTCTCGTAAGCCTCTGAATCACTCTCTTGAATCTCTGCATCCCTCTCTTTAGCCTCTGCATCACTCCCAAGAGCCTCTGCATCCCTCTCTTTTGCCTCTTCATGACTCACTTGAGCCTCTGCATCCCTCTCTTGAGCCTCTGCATCACTCTCTTGAACTCCTGCATCCCTCTTATCAGCCTCTGCATCCCTCACTTGAGCCTTTGCATCACTCTTTTAAGCCTCTGCATCCCTCTCTTGAGCCTCTGCTTCACTCTCAAGAGACTCTGCATCCCTCTCATGTGCCTCTGCTTCCCACACTTGAGCCTCTGCATCCCTCTCTTGAGCCTCTACATCCCTCTCTTGAGCCTCTGCATCCCTCTCTTAAGCCTCTGCATCCCTCCCATGAGCCTCTGCATCACTCTCGTAAGCATCTGAATCACTCTGTTGAGCCTCTGCATCACTCTCTTGGGCCTCTCCATCACTCTCCTGAGCCACTGCATCCCTCTCTTAAGCCTCTGCATCATTCTCTTCAGCCTCTGCATCACTCTCTTGGTCCTCTGCATCCCTCTCTTAAGCCTCTGCATCACTCTCTAGAGCCCCTGCATCATTCTCTTGAGCCTCTGCATCCCTCTCTTAAGCCTCTACATCCCTCTCTTGAGCCTCTGCATCCCTCTCTTAAGCCTCTGCATCACTCTCTTGAGCCTGTGCATCACTCTCTTGAGCCTCTGCATCCCTCTCTTAAGCCTCTGCATCATTCTCTTGTGCCTCTGCATCATTCTCTTGAACCTCTGCATCACTCTCTTAAGCCTCTTCATCTCTCTCTTGAGCCTCTGCATCCCTCTATTAATCCTCTGCATCACTCTCCTGAGCCTCTGCATCCCTCTCCTGAGCCTCTGCATCACTCTCTTGAGTCTCTGCATCCCTCTCCTGAGCCTCTGCATCACTCTCTTAAGCCTCTGCATCACTCTCGTAAGCCTCTGAATCACTCTCTTGAGCCTATGCATTCCTCACTTGAGCCTTTGAATCACTCTCTTTTGCCTCTGCATCCATCTCTTAAGCCTCTGCATCACTCTTGTAAGCCTCTGAATCACTCTCTTGAACCTCCACATCCCTCTTTTGAGCCTCTGCATCCCTCTCTTAAGTCTCTGCCTCACTCTCCTGAGTCTCTGCATCCCTCTCTTGAGCCTCTGCATGACTCTCTTGGGCCTCTGCATCCCTCTCTTAAGCCTCTGCAACTCTCTCCTCAGCCTCTGCATCACTCTCTTGAGACTCTGCATCCCACTTTTAAGCCTCTGCATCACTCTCTTAAGCCTCTGCATCACTCTCTTAAGTCTCTGAATCACTCTCTTGAGCCTCTGCATAACTCTCTTGAGCCCCTGCATCCCTCTCTCAAGCCTCTGCATCACTCTCTTGAGCCTCTGCATCCCTCTCTTGAGCCTCTCAATCACTCTCTTCAGCCTCTTCATCCCTCGCTTGAGCCTCTGAATCACTATCTTGAAGCTCTGCATCACTCTCTTGAACCCCTGAATTCCTCTCTCAAGCCTCTGCATCACTCTCTTGATTCTCTGCATCACTCTCGTAAGCATCTGAACCACTCTCTCGAGCCTCTGCATCACTCTCTTGATCCTCTGCATCACTCTTTAGAGCCTCTGCATCACTCTCTTCAGCCTCTGCATCACTCTCTTAAGCCTCTGCTTCCCTCTCTTTATCCACTGCATCACTCCCTTGAGCCTCTACATCACTCTCTTAAGCCTCTGCATTACTCTCGTAAGCCTCTGAATCACTCTCTTGAGCCTCTGTATCCCTCTCTAGAGCCTCTGCATCAGTCCCAAGAGCCTCTGCAGCCCTCTCTTTTACTTCTTCATGACTCACTTGAGCCTCTGCATCCCTCTCTTTAGCCTCTGCATCGCTCTCTTGAACTCCTGCATCCCTCTTATGAGCCTCTGCATCCCTCACTTGAGCCTTTGCATCACTCTCTTAAGCCTCTGCATCCCTCTCTTGAGCCTCTGCGTCACTCTCAACAGACTCTGTATCCCTCTCATGTGCCTCTGCTTCCCTCACTTGAGCCTCTGCATCCCTCTCTTGAGCCTCTTCATCCCTCTCTTGAGCCTCTGCATCCCTCTCTTAAGCCTCTGCATCCCTCCCATGAGCCTTTGCATCACTCGCATAAGCATCTGAATCACTCTGTTGAGCCTCTGCATCACTCTCTTGAGCCTCTCCATCACTCTCTTGAGCCACTGCATCCCTCTCTTAAGCCTCTGCATCATTCTCCTGAGCCTCTGCATCCCTCTCCTAAGCCTCTGCATCATTCTCATCAGCCTCTACATTCCTCTCTTAAGCCTCTGCATCACTTTCTTGGTCCTCTGCATCCCTCTCTTAAGCCTCTGCATCACTCTCTTGAGCCCCTGCATCATTCTCTTGAGCCTCTGCATCCCTCTCTTAAGCCTCTACATCCGGCCCTCTCTTGAGCCTCTGCATCCCGCTCTTAAGCCTCTGCATCACTCTCTTGAGCCTTTGCATCACTCTCTTGAGCCTCTGCATCCCTCTCTTAAGCCTCTGCATCATTCTCTTGTGCCTCGGCATCATTCTCTTGAACCTCTGCATCACTCTCTTAAGCCTCTGCATCTCTCTCTTGAGCCTCTGCATCCCTCTATTAATCCTCTGCATCACTCTCTTGAGCCTCTGCATCCCTCTCCTGAGCCTCTGCATCACTCTCTTGAGTCTCTGCATCCCTCTCCTGAGCCTCTGCATCACTCTCTTAAGCCTCTGCATCACTCTCGTAAGCCTTTGAATTACTCTCTTGAGCCTCTGCATTCCTCACTTGAGCCTTTGAATCACTCTCTTTTGCCTCTGCATCCCTCTCTTAAGCCTCTGCATCACTCTTGTAAGCCTCTGAATCACTCTCTTGAACCTCCACATCCCTCTTTTGAGCCTCTGCATCCCTCTCTTAAGTCTCTGCCTCACTCTCCTGAGTCTCTGCATCCCTCTCTTGAGCCTCTGCTTGACTCTCTTGGGCCTCTGCATCCCTCTCTTAAGCCTCTGCAACACTCTCCTCAGCCTTTGCATCACTCTCTTGAGACACTGCATCCCACTTTTAAGCCTCTGCATCACTCTCTTAAGCCTCTGCATCACTCTCTTAAGTTTCTGCATCACTCTCTTGAGCCTCTGCATCAATCTCTTGGGCCTCTGCATCACTCTCCTAAACCTCTGTATCCCTCTCTTGATCCTCTGCATCACTCTCTTGAGCCTCTGCATCATTCTCTTGAGCCTCTACATCCTATTTCTAAGCCTCTACATCATTCTCTTGAGCCCCTGCATCACTCTCTTAATCCTCTGCATCACTCTCTTAAGCCTCTTCATCTCTCTCTTCAGCCTCTGCATCATTCTCTTGAGCCTCTGCATCCCTCTCTTAAGCCTCTACATCATTCTCTTGAGCCTCTGCATCTCTCTCTTCACCCTCTGCATCACTCACTTGATCCTCTGCATCACTCTCTTGAGCCTATACCTCCCTCTCTTGAGCCTCTGCATCCCTCTCCTAAGCCTCTGCATCACTCTCTTGAGCCTTTGCATCATTCTCTTGATCCACTGCATCACTCTCTTGAGCCTCTACATCACACTCTTACGCCTCTGCTTTACTCTCGTAAGCCTCTGAATCACTCTCTTGAATCTCTGCATCCCTCTCTTTAGCCTCTGCATCACTCCCAAGAGCCTCTGCATCCCTCTCTTTTGCCTCTTCATGACTCACTTGAGCCTCTGCATCCCTCTCTTGAGCCTCTGCATCACTCTCTTGAACTCCTGCATCCCTCTTATCAGCCTCTGCATCCCTCACTTGAGCCTTTGCATCACTCTTTTAAGCCTCTGCATCCCTCTCTTGAACCTCTGCTTCACTCTCAAGAGACTCTGCATCCCTCTCATGTGCCTCTGCTTCCCACACTTGAGCCTCTGCATCCCTCTCTTGAGCCTCTACATCCCTCTCTTGAGCCTCTGCATCCCTCTCTTAAGCCTCTGCATCCCTCCCATGAGCCTCTGCATCACTCTCGTAAGCATCTGAATCACTCTGTTGAGCCTCTGCATCACTCTCTTGGGCCTCTCCATCACTCTCCTGAGCCACTGCATCCCTCTCTTAAGCCTCTGCATCATTCTCTTCAGCCTCTGCATCACTCTCTTGGTCCTCTGCATCCCTCTCTTAAGCCTCTGCATCACTCTCTAGAGCCCCTGCATCATTCTCTTGAGCTTCTGCATCCCTCTCTTAAGCCTCTACATCCTTCTCTTGAGCCTCTGCATCCCTCTCTTAAGCCTCTGCATCACTCTCTTGAGCCTGTGCATCACTCTCTTGAGCCTCTGCATCCCTCTCTTAAGCCTCTGCATCATTCTCTTGTGCCTCTGCATCATTCTCTTGAACCTCTGCATCACTCTCTTAAGCCTCTTCATCTCTCTCTTGAGCCTCTGCATCCCTCTATTAATCCTCTGCATCACTCTCCTGAGCCTCTGCATCCCTCTCCTGAGCCTCTGCATCACTCTCTTGAGTCTCTGCATCCCTCTCCTGAGCCTCTGCATCACTCTCTTAAGCCTCTGCATCACTCTCGTAAGCCTCTGAATCACTCTCTTGAGCCTCTGCATTCCTCACTTGAGCCTTTGAATCACTCTCTTTTGCCTCTGCATCCATCTCTTAAGCCTCTGCATCACTCTTGTAAGCCTCTGAATCACTCTCTTGAACCTCCACATCCCTCTTTTGAGCCTCTGCATCCCTCTCTTAAGTCTCTGCCTCACTCTCCTGAGTCTCTGTATCCCTCTCTTGAGCCTCTGCATGACTCTCTTGGGCCTCTGCATCCCTCTCTTAAGCCTCTGCAACACTCTCCTCAGCCTCTGCATCACTCTCTTGAGACTCTGCATCCCACTTTTAAGCCTCTGCATCACTCTCTTAAGCCTCTGCATCACTCTCTTAAGTCTCTGAATCACTCTCTTGAGCCTCTGCATAACTCTCTTGAGCCCCTGCATCCCTCTCTCAAGCCTCTGCATCACTCTCTTGAGCCTCTGAATCCCTCTCTTGAGCCTCTCAATCACTCTCTTCAGCCTCTTCATCCCTCGCTTGAGCCTCTGAATCACTATCTTGAAGCTCTGCATCACTCTCTTGAACCCCTGAATTCCTCTCTCAAGCCTCTGCATCACTCTCTTGATTCTCTGCATCACACTCGTAAGCATCTGAACCACTCTCTCGAGCCTCTGCATCACTCTCTTGATCCTCTGCATCACTCTCTAGAGCCTCTGCATCACTCTCTTCAGCCTCTGCATCACTCTCTTAAGCCTCTGCTTCCCTCTCTTTATCCACTGCATCACTCTCTTGAGCCTCTACATCACTCTCTTAAGCCTCTGCATTACTCTCGTAAGCCTCTGAATCACTCTCTTGAGCCTCTGCATCCCTCTCTTGAGCCTCTGCATCACTCCCAAGAGCCTCTGCATCCCTCTCTTTTACCTCTTCATGACTCACTTGAGCCTCTGCATCCCTCTCTTTAGCCTCTGCATCGCTCTCTTGAACTCCTGCATCCCTCTTATGAGCCTCTGCATCCCTCACTTGAGCCTTTGCATCACTCTCTGAAGCCTCTGCATCCCTCTCTTGAGCCTCTGCGTCACTCTCAACAGACTCTGCATCCCTCTCATGTGCCTCTGCTTCCCTCACTTGAGCCTCTGCATCCCTCTCTTGAGCCTCTACATCCCTCTCTTGAGCCTCTGCATCCCTCTCTTAAGCCTCTGCATCCCTCCCATGTGCCTTTGCATCACTCGCATAAGCATCTGAATCACTCTGTTGAGTCTCTGCATCACTCTCTTGAGCCTCTCCATCACTCTCTTGAGCCACTGCATCCCTCTCTTAAGCCTCTGCATCATTCTCCTGAGCCTCTGCATCCTTCTCCTAAGCCTCTGCATCATTCTCATCAGCCTCTACATTCCTCTCTTAAGCCTCTGCATCACTTTCTTGGTCCTCTGCATCCCTCTCTTAAGCCTCTGCATCACTCTCTTGAGCCCCTGCATCATTCTCTTCAGCCTCTGCATCCCTCTCTTAAGCCTCTACATCCGGCCCTCTCTTGAGCCTCTGCATCCCTCTCTTAAGCCTCTGCATCACTCTCTTGAGCCTTTGCATCACTCTCTTGAGCCTCTGCATCCCTCTCTTAAGCCTCTGCATCATTCTCTTGTGCCTCTGCATCATTCTCTTGAACCTCTGCATCACTCTCTTAAGCCTCTGCATCTCTCTCTTGAGCCTCTGCATCCCTCTATTAATCCTCTGCATCACTCTCTTGAGCCTCTGCATCCCTCTCCTGAGCCTCTGCATCACTCTCTTGAGTCTCTGCATCCCTCTCCTGAGCCTCTGCATCACTCTCTTAAGCCTCTGCATCACTCTTGTAAGCCTCTGAATCACTCTCTTGAACCTCCACATCCCTCTTTTGAACCTCTGCATCCCTCTCTTAAGTCTCTGCCTCACTCTCCTGAGTCTCTGCATCCCTCTCTTGAGCCTCTGCATGACTCTCTTGGGCCTCTGCATCCCTCTCTTAAGCCTCTGCAACACTCTCCTCAGCCTCTGCATCACTCTCTTGAGACACTGCATCCCACTTTTAAGCCTCTGCATCACTCTCTTAAGCCTCTGCATCACTCTCTTAAGTTTTTGAATCACTCTCTTGAGCCTCTGCATAACTCTCTTGAGCCCCTGCATCCCTCTCTCAAGCCTCTGCATCACTCTCCTGAGCCTCTGCATCCCTCTCTTGAGCCTCTCAATCACTCTCTTCAGCCTCTTCATCCCTCGCTTGAGCCTCTGAATCACTATCTTGAAGCTCTGGCGCGCATCACTCTCTTGAACCCCTGAATTCCTCTCTCAAGCCTCTGCATCACTCTCTAGAGCCTCTGCATCACTCTCTTCAGCCTCTGCATCCCTCGCTTGAGCCTCTGAATCACTATCTTGAAGCTCTGCATCACTCTCTTGAACTCCTGAATTCCTCTCTCAAGCCTCTGTATTACTCTCTAGAGCCTCTGCATCACTCTCTTCAGCCTCGGCATCACTCTCTTAAGCCTCTGCTTCCCTCTCTTTATCCACTGCATCACTCTCTTGAGCCTCTACATCACTCTCTTAAGCCTCTGCATTACTCTCGTAAGCCTCTTAATCACTCTCTTGAGCCTCTGCATCCCTCTCTTGAGCCTCTGCATCACTCCCAAGAGCCTCTGCATCCCTCTCTTTTACCTCTTCATGACTCACTTGAGCCTCTGCATCACTCTCTTTAGCCTCTGCATCGCTCTCTTGAACTCCTGCATCCCTCTTATGAGCCTCTGCATCCCTCACTTGAGCCTTTGCATCACTCTCTTAAGCCTCTGCATCCCTCTCTTGAGCCTCTGCGTCACTCTCAAGAGACTCTACATCCCTCTCATGTGCCTCTGCTTCCCTCACTTGAGCCTCTGCATCCCTCTCTTGAGCCTCTACATCCCTCTCTTGAGCCTCTGCATCCCTCTCTTAAGCCTCTGCATCCCTCCCATGAGCCTTTGCATCACTCGCGTAAACATCTGAATCACTCTGTTGAGCCTCTGCATCACTCTCTTGAGCCTCTTCATCACTCTCTTGAGCCACTGCATCCCTCTCTTAAGCCTCTGCATCATTCTCCTGAGCCTCTGCATCCCTCTCCTAAGCCTCTGCATCATTCTCACCAGCCTCTGCATTCCTCTCTTAAGCCTCTGCATCACTTTCTTGGTCCTGTGCATCCCTCTCTTAAGCCTCTACATCCGGATCTCTCTTGAGCCTCTGCATCCCTCTCTTAAGCCTCTGCATCACTCTCTTGAGCCTTTGCATCACTCTCTTGAGCCTCTGCATCCCTCTCTTAAGCCTCTGCATGATTCTCTTGTGCCTCTGCATCATTCTCTTGAACCTCTGCATCACTCTCTTAAGCCTCTGCATCTCTCTCTTGAGCCTCTGCATCCCTCTATTAATCCTCTGCATCACTCTCTTGAGCCTCTGCATCCCTCTCCTGAGCCTCTGCATCACTCTCTTGAGTCTCTGCATCCCTCTCCTGAGCCTCTTCATCACTCTCTTAAGCCTCTGCATCACTCTCGTAAGCCTCTGAATCACTCTCTTGAGCCTCTGCATTCCTCACTTGAGCCTTTGAATCACTCTCTTGGGCCTCTGCATCCCTCTCTTAAGCCTCTGCATCACTCTCGTAAGCCTCTGAATCACTCTCTTGAACCTGCACATCCCTCTTTTGAGCCTCTGCATCCCTCTCTTAAGTCTCTGCCTCACTCTCCTGAGTCTCTGCATCCCTCTCTTGAGCCTCTGCATCACTCTCTTGGGCCTCTGCATCCCTCTCTTAAGCCTCTGCAACACTCTCCTCAGCCTCTGCATCCCTCTCTTGATCATCTGCATCAATCTCGTAAGCCTCTGCATCACTCTCTTGAGCCTCTGCATCCCACTTTTAAGCCTCTGCATCACTCTCTTAAGCCTCTGCATCACTCTCTTAAGTCTCTGAATCACTCTCTTGAGCCTC
This sequence comes from Procambarus clarkii, assembly GCF_040958095.1. Lineage (NCBI taxonomy): Eukaryota > Metazoa > Arthropoda > Malacostraca > Decapoda > Cambaridae > Procambarus > Procambarus clarkii. The sequence goes on from NC_091212.1 coordinate 32,914,033, forward strand.
TGCATAACTCTCTTGAGCCCCTGCATCCCTCTCTCAAGCCTCTGCATCACTCTCTTGAGCCTCTGCATCCCTCTCTTGAGCCTTTCAATCACTCTCTTCAGCCTCTTCATTCCTCGCTTGAGCCTCTCAATCACTATCTTGAGCCTCTGCATCACTCTCTTGAACCCCTGAATTCCTCTCTCAAGCCTCTGCATCACTCTCTTGATTCTCTGCATCACTCTCTAGAGCCTCTGCATCACTCTCTTCAGCCTCTGCATCACTCTCTTAAGCCTCTGCTTCCCTCTCTTGATCCACTGCATCACTCTCTTGAGCCTCTACATCACTCTCTTAAGCCTCTGCATTACTCTCGTAAGCCTCTGAATTACTCTCTTGAGCCTCTGCATCCCTCTCTTGAGCCTCTGCATAACTCCCAAGAGCCTCTGCATCCCTCTCTTTTGCCTCTTCATGACTCACTTGAGCCTCTGCATCCCTCTCTTGAGCCTCTGCATCACTCTCTTGAACTCCTGCATCCCTCTTATGAGCCTCTGCATCCCTCTCTTGAGCCTTTTCTTCCCTCAGTTGAGCCTCTGCATCTCTCTCTTGAGCCTCTGCATCACTCTCTTGAACTCCTGCATCCCTCTCATGAGCCTCTGCATCCCTCTCTTGAGCCTTTGCATCTCTCTCCTAAGCCTCTGCATCCCTCTCCTGAACCCCTGCATCCCTCTCTTGGGCCTCTGCATCCCTCTATTGAGCCTATGCATCCCTCTTTTAAGCCTCTGCATCACTCTCATAAGCCTCTGAATCACTCTCTTAAGCCTCTGCATCACTCTCTCAAGCCTCTGCATCACTCTCTTGAGCCTCTGCATCACCCTCTTAAACCTCTGCATTACTCTCTTGAGCCTCTGCATCCCTCTCCTAAGCCTCTGCCTCACTCTCTTAAGCCTCAGCATCACTTTCTTGAGCCTCTGTATCCCTCTCATGAGCCTCTGCATTACTCTCTTCAGTCTCTTCATCCCTCTCTTGAGCCTCTGCAACACTCTCTTCAGCCTCTGAATCCCTCTCTTGAGGCCTCTGCATAACTCTCTCGAGCCTCTGCATCACTCTCTTGAGCCTCTCCATCACTCTCTTGAGCCTCTGCATTCCTCTCTTAAGCCTCTGCTTTATTCTCTTCAGCCTCTGTATCTTTCACGTAAGCCTCTGCATCATTCTCTTCAGCCTCTGCATTCCTCTCTTAAGCCTCTGCATCACTCTCCTGATCCTCTGCATCCGTCTCTTTAGCCTCTGCATCACTCTCTTGAGCCTCTGCATCCCTCTATTTATCCTCTGCATCACTCTCTTGAGCCTCTGCATCCCTCTCCTGAGCCTCTGCATCACTCTCCTGAGTCTCTGCATCCCTCTCCTGAGCCTCTGCATCACTCTCTTAAGCCTCTGCATCACTCTCGTAAGCCTCTGAATCACTCTCTTGAACCTCCACATCCCTCTTTTGAGCCTCTGCATCCCTCTCTTAAGTCTCTGTCTCACTCTCCTGAGTCTCTGCATCCCTCTCTTGAGCCTCTGCATCAATCTCTTGAGCCTCTGCATCACTGTCAAGTGCCTCTGCATCTTTCTCTTGTGCCTGTGCATCACTCACTTTAGCCTCTGCATCCCTCTCTTGAGCCTATTCATCCCTCTCTTGAGCCTCTGCATCCCTCTCTTGAGCCTCTGCACCACTCTCATGAGCCTCTCTATCACTCTCTTGAGCCCCTGCATCCCTCTCATGAGCCTTTGCATCACTCTCTTGAGCCTATACCTCCCTCTCTCGAGCCTCTGCATCCCTCTCCTGAGCCTCTGAATCACTCTCTTGAGCCTCTGCATTCCTCACTTGAGCCTTTGAATCACTCTCTTGGGCCTCTGCATCCCTCTCTTAAGCCTCTGCATCACTCTCGTAAGCCTCTGAATCACTCTCTTGAACCTCCACATCCCTCTTTTGAGCCTCTGCATCCCTCTCTTAAGTCTCTGTCTCACTCTCCTGAGTCTCTGCATCCCTCTCTTGAGCCTCTGCATCAATCTCTTGAGCCTCTGCATCACTGTCAAGTGCCTCTGCATCTTTCTCTTGTGCCTGTGCATCACTCACTTTAGCCTCTGCATCCCTCTCTTGAGCCTATTCATCCCTCTCTTGAGCCTCTGCATCCCTCTCTTGAGCCTCTGCACCACTCTCATGAGCCTCTCTATCACTCTCTTGAGCCCCTGCATCCCTCTCATGAGCCTTTGCATCACTCTCTTGAGCCTATACCTCCCTCTCTCGAGCCTCTGCATCCCTCTCCTAAGCCTCTGCATCACTCTCTTGAGCCTTTGCATCATTCTCTTGATCCACTGCATCACTCTCTTGAGCCTCTACATCACACTCTTAAGCCTCTGCTTTACTCTCGTAAGCCTATGAATCACTCACTTGAGCCTCTGCATCCCTCTCTTGAGCCTCTGCATCACTCCCAAGAGCCTCTGCATCCCTCTCTTTTGCCTCTTCATGACTCACTTGAGCCTCTGCATCTCTCTCTTGAGCCTCTGCATCACTCTCTTGAACTCATGCATCCCTCTAATGAGCCTCTGCATCCCTCACCTGAGCCTTTGCATCACTCTCTTAAGCCTCTGCATCCCTCTCTTGAGCCTCTGCGTCACTCTCAAGAGACTGCATCCCTCCAATGAGCCTCTGCATCACTCTCGTAAGCATCTGAATCACTCTGTTGAGCCTCTGCATCACTCTCTTGAGCCACTGCATCCCTCTCTTAAGCCTCTGCATCATTCTCCTCAGCCTCTGCATCCCTCTCCTAAGCCTCTGCATCATTCTTATCAGCCTCTGCATTCCTCTCTTAAGCCTCTGCATCACTCTCTTGGTCCTCTGCATCCCTCTCTTAAGCCTCTGCATCACTCTCTTGAGCCCCTGCATCATTCTCTTGAGCCTCTGCATCCCTCTCTTAAGCCTCTACATCCCTCTCCTGAGCCTCTGCATCCCTCTCTTAAGCCTCTGCATCACTCTCGTGAGCCTTTGCATTACTCTCCTGAGCTTCTGCATCCCTCTCTTAAGCCTCTGCATCATTCTCTTGTGCCTCTGCATCATTCTCCTGAACCTCTGCATCACTCTCTTAAGCCTCTGCATCTCTCTCTTGAGCCTCTGCATCCCTCTATTAATCCTCTGCATCAATCTCTTGAGCCTCTGCATCCCTCTCCTGAGCCTCTGCATCACTCTCTTGAGTCTCTGCATCTCTCTCCTGAGCCTCTGCATCACTCTCTTAAGCCTCTGCATCACTCTCGTAAGCCTCTGAATCACTCTCTTGAGCCTCTGCATTCCTCACTTGAGCCTTTGAATCACTCTCTTGGGCCTCTGCATCCCTCTCTTAAGCCTCTGCATCACTCTCGTAAGCCTCTGAATCACTCTCTTGAACCTGCACATCCCTCTTTTGAGCCTCTGCATCCCCCCCCTCTTAAGTCTCTGCCTTACTCTCCTGAGTCTCTGCATCCCTCTCTTGAGCCTCTGCATCACTCTCTTGGGCCTCTGCATCCCTCTCTTAAGCCTCTGCAACACTCTCCTCAGCCTCTGCATCCCTCTCTTGATCATCTGCATCAATCTCGTAAGCCTCTGCATCACTCTCTTGAGCCTCTGCATCCCACTTTTAAGCCTCTGCATCACTCTTTTAAGCCTCTGCATCACTCTCGTAAGTCTCTGAATCACTCTCTTGAGCCTCTGCATAACTCTCTTGAGCCTCTGCATCCCTCTCTTGAGCCTCGCAATCACTCTCTTCAGCCTTTTCATCCCTCGCTTGAGCCTCTGAATCACTATCTTGAGCCTCTGCATTACTCTCTTGAACCCCTGAATTCCTCTCTCAAGCCTCTGCATCACTCTCTTGATTTTCTGCATCACTCTCGTAAGCATCTGAACCACTCTCTCGAGCCTCTGCATCACTCTCTTGATCCTCTGCATCACTCTCTAGAGCCTCTGCATCACTCTCTTCAGCCTCTGCATCACTCTCTTAAGCCTCTGCTTCCCTCTCTTGATCCACTGCATCACTCTCTTGAGCCTCTACATCACTCTCTTAAGCCTCTGCATTACTCTCGTTAGACTCTGAATCACTCTCTTGAGCCTCTGCATCCCTCTCTTGAGCCTCTGCATCACTCCCAAGAGCCTCTGCATCCCTCTCTTTTGCCTCTTCATGACTCACTTGAGCCTCTGCATCCCTCTCTTGAGCCTCGGCATCACTCTCTTGAACTCCTGCATCCCTCATATGAGCCTCTGCATCCCTCACTTGAGCCTTTCCATCACTCTCTTAAGCCTCTGCATCCCTCTCTTGAGCCTCTGAGTCACTCTCAAGAGACTCTGCATCCCTCTCTTAAGCCTCTGCATCATTCTCTTGTGCCTCTGCATCATTCTCTTGAACCTCTGCATCACTCTCTTAAGCCTCTGCATCTCTCTCTTTAGCCTCTGCATCCCTCTATTAATCCTCTGCATCACTCTCTTGAGCCTCTGCATCCCTCTCCTGAGCCTCTGCATCACTCTCTTGAGTCTCTGCATCCCTCTCCTGAGCCACTGCATCACTCTCTTAAGCCTCTGCATCACTCTCGTAAGCCTCTGAATCACTCTCTTGAGCCTCTGCATTCCTCACTTGAGCCTCTGAATCACTCTCTTGGGCCTCTGCATCCCTCTCTTAAGCCTCTGCATCACTCTTTTAAGCCTCTGAATCACTCTCTTGAACCTGCACATCCCTCTTTTGAGCCTCTGCATCCCTCTCTTAAGTCTCTGCCTCAATCTCCTGAGTCTCTGCATCCCTCTCTTGAGCCTCTGCATCACTCTCTTGGGCCTCTGCATCTCTCTCTTAAGCCTCTGCAACACTCTCTTCAGCCTCTGCATCCCTCTCTTGATCATCTGCATCAATCTCGTAAGCTGCTGCATCACTCGCTTCAGCCTCTGCATCCCACTTTTAAGCCTCTGCATCACTCTCTTAAGCCTCTGCATCACTCTCTTAAGTGTCTGAATCACTCTCTTGAGCCTCTGCATAACTCTCTTGAGCCCCTGCATCCCTCTCTCAAGCCTCTCAATCACTCTCTTCAGCCTCTTCATCCCTCGATTGAGCCTCTGAATCAATATCTTGAGCCTCTGCATCACTCTCTTGAACCCCTGAATTCCTCTCTCAAGCCTCTGCATCACTCTCTTGATTCTCTGCATCACTCTCGTAAGCATCTGAACCACTCTCTCGAGCCTCCGCATCACTCGCTTGATCCTCTGCATCACTCTCTAGAGCCTCTGCATCACTCTTCATCCTCTGCATCACTCTCTTAAGCCTCTGCTTCCCTCTCTTGATCCACTGCATCACTCCCAAGAGCCTCTGCATCCCTCTCTTGAGCCTCTGCATCACTCTCTTGAACTCCTGCATCCCTCTTATGAGCCTCTGCATCCCTCACTTGAGCCTTTGCATCACTCTCTTAAGCCTCTGCATCCCACTCTTGAGCCTCTGCGTCACTCTCAAGAGACTCTGCATCCCTCTCTTAAGCCTCTGCATCACTCTCTTGAGCCTTTGCATCACTCTCTTGAGCCTCTGCATCCCTCTCTTAAGCCTCTGCATCATTCTCTTGTGCCTCTGCATCATTCTCTTGAACCTCTGCATCACTCTCTTAAGCCTCTGCATCTCTCTCTTCAGCCTCTGCATCCCTCTCTTGAGAATCTGCATCCCTCTCCTGAGCCCCTGCATCCCTCTTTTGAGCCTCTACATCCCTCTCTTGAGCCTCTGCATCCCTCTCTTAAGCCTCTGTATCACTCTCTTGAGCCTTAGCCTCACTCTCTTGAGCCTCTGCATCCCTCTCCTATGCCTCTGCAACACTCTCTTCAGCCTCTGCATCACTCTCTTAAGCCTCTGCATCCCTCTCTTGAGCCTCTGCATCTCTCTCTTAAGCCTCTGCAACACTCGCTTCAGCCTCTGCATCACTCTCATGAGCCTTTGCATCACTCTCTTGAGCCTCTGCATCCTTCTCTTCAGCCTTTGCATCACTCTCTTAAGCCACTGCATCCCTCTCTTGAGCCTCTGTATCACTCTCAAGAGCCTCTGCATCCCTCTCTTGTGCCTCTGAATCCCTCACTTGAGCCTCTGCATCCCTCCCTTGAGCCTCTGCATCACTCTCTTTAGCTTCTGCATCACTCTCTTAAGCCTCTGAATCACTCTCTTGAGCCCCTGCATCATTCTCTTGAGCCTCTGCATCCCTCTCTTAAGCCTCTACATCCCTCTCCTGAGCCTCTGCATCCCTCTCTTAAGCCTCTGCATCACTCTCGTGAGCCTTTGCATTACTCTCCAGAGCTTCTGCATCTTTCTCTTAAGCCTCTGCATCATTCTCTTATGCCTCTGCATCATTCTCCTGAACCTCTGCATCACTCTCTTAAGCCTCTGCATCTCTCTCTTGAGCCTCTGCATCCCTCTATTAATCCTCTGCATCACTCTCTTGAGCCTCTGCATCCCTCTCCTGAGCCTCTGCATCACTCTCTTGAGTCTCTGCATCTCTCTCCTGAGCCTCTGCATCCCTCTCTTAAGCCTCTGCATCACTCTCGTAAGCCTCTGAATCACTCTCTTGAACCTGCACATCCCTCTTTTGAGCCTCTGCTTTCCCCCCCCCCTCTTAAGTCTCTGCCTTACTCTCCTGAGTCTCTGCATCCCTCTCTTGAGCCTCTGCATGACTCTCTTGGGCCTCTGCATCCCTCTCTTAAGCCTCTGCAACACTCTCCTCAGCCTCTGCATCCCTCTCTTGATCATCTGCATCAATTTCGTAAGCCTCTGCATCACTCTCTTGAGCCTCTGCATCCCACATTTAAGCCTCTGCATCACTCTTTTAAGCCTCTGCATCACTCTCGTAAGTCTCTGAATCACTCTCTTGAGCCTCTGCATAACTCTCTTGAGCCTCTGCATCCCTCTCTTGAGCCTCTCAATCACTCTCTTCAGCCTTTTCATCCCTCGCTTGAGCCTCTGAATCACTATCTTGAGCCTCTGCATCACTGTCTTGAACCCCTGAATTCCTCTCTCAAGCCTCTGCATCACTCTCTTGATTTTCTGCATCACTCTCGTAAGCATCTGAACCACTCTCTCGAGCCTCTGCATCACTCTCTTGATCCACTGCATCACTCTCTAGAGCCTCTGCATCCCTCTCTTAAGCCTCTGCATCATTCTCTTGTGCCTCTGCATCATTCTCTTGAACCTCTGCATCACTCTCTTAAGCCTCTGCATCTCTCTCTTCAGCCTCTGCATCCCTCTCTTGAGAATCTGCATCCCTCTCCTGAGCCCCTGCATCCCTCTTTTGAGCCTCTACATCCCTCTCTTGAGCCTCTGCATCCCTCTCTTAAGCCTCTGTATCACTCTCTTGAGCCTTAGCCTCACTCTCTTGAGCCTCTGCATCCCTCTCCTATGCCTCTGCAACACTCTCTTCAGCCTCTGCATCACTCTCTTAAGCCTCTGCATCCCTCTCTTGAGCCTCTGCATCTCTCTCTTAAGCCTCTGCAACACTCGCTTCAGCCTCTGCATCACTCTCATGAGCCTTTGCATCACTCTCTTGAGCCTCTGCATCCTTCTCTTCAGCCTTTGCATCACTCTCTTAAGCCACTGCATCCCTCTCTTGAGCCTCTGTATCACTCTCAAGAGCCTCTGCATCCCTCTCTTGTGCCTCTGAATCCCTCACTTGAGCCTCTGCATCCCTCCCTTGAGCCTCTGCATCACTCTCTTTAGCTTCTGCATCACTCTCTTAAGCCTCTGAATCACTCTCTTGAGCCCCTGCATCATTCTCTTGAGCCTCTGCATCCCTCTCTTAAGCCTCTACATCCCTCTCCTGAGCCTCTGCATCCCTCTCTTAAGCCTCTGCATCACTCTCGTGAGCCTTTGCATTACTCTCCAGAGCTTCTGCATCTTTCTCTTAAGCCTCTGCATCATTCTCTTATGCCTCTGCATCATTCTCCTGAACCTCTGCATCACTCTCTTAAGCCTCTGCATCTCTCTCTTGAGCCTCTGCATCCCTCTATTAATCCTCTGCATCACTCTCTTGAGCCTCTGCATCCCTCTCCTGAGCCTCTGCATCACTCTCTTGAGTCTCTGCATCTCTCTCCTGAGCCTCTGCATCCCTCTCTTAAGCCTCTGCATCACTCTCGTAAGCCTCTGAATCACTCTCTTGAACCTGCACATCCCTCTTTTGAGCCTCTGCTTTCCCCCCCCCCCCTCTTAAGTCTCTGCCTTACTCTCCTGAGTCTCTGCATCCCTCTCTTGAGCCTCTGCATGACTCTCTTGGGCCTCTGCATCCCTCTCTTAAGCCTCTGCAACACTCTCCTCAGCCTCTGCATCCCTCTCTTGATCATCTGCATCAATTTCGTAAGCCTCTGCATCACTCTCTTGAGCCTCTGCATCCCACATTTAAGCCTCTGCATCACTCTTTTAAGCCTCTGCATCACTCTCGTAAGTCTCTGAATCACTCTCTTGAGCCTCTGCATAACTCTCTTGAGCCTCTGCATCCCTCTCTTGAGCCTCTCAATCACTCTCTTCAGCCTTTTCATCCCTCGCTTGAGCCTCTGAATCACTATCTTGAGCCTCTGCATCACTGTCTTGAACCCCTGAATTCCTCTCTCAAGCCTCTGCATCACTCTCTTGATTTTCTGCATCACTCTCGTAAGCATCTGAACCACTCTCTCGAGCCTCTGCATCACTCTCTTGATCCACTGCATCACTCTCTAGAGCCTCTGCATCACTCTCTTCAGCCTCTGCATCACTCTCTTAAGCCTCTGCTTCCCTCTCTTGATCCACTGCATCACTCTCTTGAGCCTCTACATCACTCTCTTAAGCCTCTGCATTACTCTCGTTAGACTCTGAATCACTCTCTTGAGCCTCTGCATCCCTCTCTTTTGCCTCTTCATGACTCACTTGAGCCTCTGCATCCCTCTCTTGAGCCTCGGCATCACTCTCTTGAACTCCTGCATCCCTCTTATGAGCCTCTGCATCCCTCACTTGAGCCTTTCCATCACTCTCTTAAGCCTCTGCATCCCTCTCTTGAGCCTCTGCGTCACTCTCAAGAGACTCTGCATCCCTCTCATGTGCCTCTGCTTCCCTCACTTGAGCCTCTGCATCCCTCTCTTGAGCCTCTACATCCCTCTTCAGCCTCTGCATCACTCTCTTAAGCCTCTGCTTCCCTCTCTTGATCCACTGCATCACTCCCAAGAGCCTCTGCATCCCTCTCTTGAGCCTCTGCATCACTCTCTTGAACTCCTGCATCCCTCTTATGAGCCTCTGCATCCCTCACTTGAGCCTTTGCATCACTCTCTTAAGCCTCTGCATCCCACTCTTGAGCCTCTGCGTCACTCTCAAGAGACTCTGCATCCCTCTCTTAAGCCTCTGCATCCCTCTCTTGAGCCTCTACATCCCTCTCTTGAGCCTCTGCATCCCTCTCTTAAGCCTCTGCATCCCTCCCATGAGCCTCTGCATCACTCTCGTAAGCATCTGAATCACACTGTTGAGCCTCTGCATCACTCTCTTGAGCCTCTCCATCACTCTCTTGAGCAACTGCATCCCTCTCTTAAGCCTCTGCATCATTCTCTTCAGCCTCTGCATCCCTCTCCTAAGCCTCTGCATCATTCTAATCAGCCTCTGCATTCCTCTCTTAAGCCTCTGCATCACTCTCTTGGTCCTCTGCATCCCTCTCTTAAGCCTCTGCATCACTCTCTTGAGCCCCTGCATCATTCTCTTGAGCCTCTGCATCCCTCTCTTAAGCCTCTACATCCCTCTCTTGAGCCTCTGCATCCCTCTCTTAAGCCTCTGCATCACTCTCTTGAGCCTTTGCATCACTCTCTTGAGCCTCTGCATCCCTCTCTTAAGCCTCTGCATCATTCTCTTGTGCCTCTGCATCATTCTCTTGAACCTCTGCATCACTCACTTAAGCCTCTGCATCTCTCTCTTGAGCCTCTGCATCCCTCTATTAATCCTCTGCATCACTCTCTTGAGCCTCTGCATCCCTCTCCTGAGCCTCTGCATCACTCTCTTGAGTCTCTGCATCCCTCTCCTGAGCCACTGCTTCACTCTCTTAAGCCTCTGCATCACTCTCGTAAGCCTCTGAATCACTCTCTTGAGCCTCTGCATTCCTCACTTGAGCCTCTGAATCACTCTCTTGGGCCTCTGCATCCCTCTCTTAAGCCTCTGCATCACTCTTGTAAGCCTCTGAATCACTCTCTTGAACCTGCACATCCCTCTTTTGAGACTCTGCATCCCTCTCTTAAGTCTCTGCCTCAATCTCCTGAGTCTCTGCATCCCTCTCTTGAGCCTCTGCATCACTCTCTTGGGCCTCTGCATCCCTCTCTTAAGCCTCTGCAACACTCTCTTCAGCCTCTGCATCCCTCTCTTGATCATCTGCATCAATCTCGTAAGCTGCTGCATCACTCGCTTGAGCCTCTGCATCCCACTTTTAAGCCTCTGCATCACTCTCTTAAGCCTCTGCATCACTCTCTTAAGTCTCTGAATCACTCTCTTGAGCCTCTGCATAACTCTCTTGAGCCCCTGCATCCCTCTCTCAAGCCTCTCAATCACTCGCTTCAGCCTCTTCATCCCTCGATTGAGCCTCTGAATCAATATCTTGAGCCTCTGCATCACTCTCTTGAACCCCTGAATTCCTCTCTCAAGCCTCTGCATCACTCTCTTGATTCTCTGCAACACTCTCGTAAGCATCTGAACCACTCTCTTGAGCCTCTGCATCACTCGCTTGATCCTCTGCATCACTCTCTAGAGCCTCTGCATCACTCTTCAGCCTCTGCATCACTCTCTTAAGCCTCTGCTTCCCTCTCTTGATCCACTGCATCACTCCCAAGAGCCTCTGCATCCCTCTCTTGAGCCTCTGCATCACTCTCTTGAACTCCTGCATCCCTCTTATGAGCCTCTGCATCCCTCAATTTAGCCTTTGCATCACTCTCTTAAGCCTCTGCATCCCACTCTTGAGCCTCTGCGTCACTCTCAAGAGACTCTGCATCCCTCTCTTAAGCCTCTGCATCACTCTCTTGAGCCTTTGCATCACTCTCTTGAGCCTCTGCATCCCTCTCTTAAGCCTCTGCATCATTCTCTTGTGCCTCTGCATCATTCTCTTGAACCTCTGCATCACTCTCTTAAGCCTCTGCATCTCTCTCTTCAGCCTCTGCATCCCTCTCTTGAGAATCTGCATTCCTCTCCTGAGCCCCTGCATCCCTCTTTTGAGCCTCTACATCCCTCTCTTGAGCCTCTGCATCCCTATCTTAAGCCTCTGTATCACTCTCTTGAGCCTTAGCCTCACTCTCTTGAGCCTCTGCATCCCTCTCCTATGCCTCTGCAACACTCTCTTCAGCCTCTGCATCACTCTCTTAAGCCTCTGCATCCCTCTCTTAAGCCTCTGCATCTCTCTCTTAAGCCTCTGCAACACTCGCTTCAGCCTCTGCATCACTCTCATGAGCCTTTGCATCACTCTCTTGAGCCTCTGCATCCCTCTCTTAAGCCTGTGCAACACTCTCTTCAGCCTCTGCATCACTCTCTTAAGCCTCTGCATCCCTCTCTTGAGCCTCTTGGTCACTCTCAAGAGCCTCTGCATCCCTCTCTTGTGCCTCTGCATCCCTCACTTGAGCCTCTGCATCCCTCTCTTGAGCCACTGCATCCCTCTCTTGAGCCTCTGCAACCCTCGCTTGAGCCTCTGCATCACTCTCTTAAGCCTCTGCATCACTCTCGTAAGCCTCTGAATCACTCTCTTGAGCCTCTGCATCCCACTCGTGAACTCCTACATCCCTCTCATGAGCCTCTGCATCCTTCTCTTCAGCCTTTGCATCACTCTCTTAAGCCACTGCATCCCTCTCTTGAGCCTCTGTATCACTCTCAAGAGCCTCTGCTTCCCTCTCTTGTGCCTCTGCATCCCTCACTTGAGCCTCTGCATCCCTCTCTTGAGCCTCTGCATCACTCTCTTTAGCTTCTGCATCACTCTCTTAAGCCTCTGAATCACTCTCTTGAGCCTCTGCATCACTCTCTCAAGCCTCTGCATCACTCTCTTGACCCTTTGCATCACCCTCTTAAGCCTCTGCATTACTCTCTTGAGCCTCTGCATCCCTCTCCTAAGTCTCTGCTTCACTCTCTTAAGCCTCTGCATCATTCTCTTCAGCCTCTGCATCCCTCTCTTGAGCCTCTGCATTACTCTCTTCAGCCTCTTCAGCCCTCTCTTGAGCCTCTGCAACACTCTCTTCAGCCTCTGCATCACTCTTTTAAGCCACCGAATCCCTCTTTTGAGACCTCTGCATAACTCTCTCGAGCCTGTGCATCACTCTCTTGAGCCTCTGCATCCCTCTCTTATGCCTCTGCATCACTCTCTTAAGCCTCTGCATCACTCTCTAGAGCCTCTGCATCACTCTCTTCAGCCACTGCAACACTGTCGTAAGCCTCTGCTTCCCTCTCGTGATCCTCTGCATCACTCTCTTGAGCCTCTGCATCGCTCTCTTGATCGTCTGCATCACTCTCTTGAGCCTCTGCATCACTCTCTTGAGCCTCTCTATCACTCTCTTGAGGCTCTGCATCACTCTCTTGAGCCTCTGCATCACTCTCTTAAGCCTCTGCATCCCTCCCTTGATCCTCTGCATCACTCTCTTGAGCCTCTGCATCACTCACTTGATCGTCTGCATCACTCTCTTGAGCCTCTGCATCACTCTCTTGAGCCACTGCATCACTCTCTTAAGCCTCTGCATCCCTCCCTTGATCCTCTGCATCACTCTCTTGAGCCTCTGCATCACTCACTTGATCGTCTGCATCACTCTCTTGAGCCTCTGCATCACTCTCTTGAGCCTCTGCTTTACTCTCATGAGCCTCTGCATCACTCTCTTAAGCCTCTGAATCACTCTCTTGAGCCTCTGCATCACTCTCTTGAGCCCCTGCATCCCTCTCTCAAGCCTCTGCATCACTCTCTTGAGCCTTTGCATCACCCTCTTAAGCCTCTGCATTACTCTCTTGAGCCTCTGCATCCCTCTCCTAAGTCTCAGCCTCACTCTCTTAAGCCTCTGCATCATTCTCTCCAGCCTCTGCATCCCTCTCTTGAGCCTCTGCATTACTCTCTTCAGCCTCTTCAGCCCTCTCTTGAGCCTCTGCAACACTCTCTTCAGCCTCTGCATCACTCTTTTAAGCCACTGAATCCCTCTTTTGAGACCTTCATATCTCTCTCGGGCCTGTGCATCACTCTCTTGAGCCTCTGCATCCCTCTCTTATGCCTCTGCATCACTCTCTTAATCCTCTTCATCACTCTCTAGAGCCTCTGCATCACTCTCTTCAGCCTCTGCAACACTGTCGTAAGCCTCTGCTTCCCTCTCTTGATCCTCTGCATCACTCTCTTGAGCCTCTGCATCACTCTCTTGATCGTCTGCATCACTCTCTTGAGCCTCTGCATCACTCTCTTGAGCCTCTCTATCACTCTCTTGAGGCTCTGCTTCACTCTCTTGAGCCTCTGCATCACTCTCTTAAGCCTCTGCATCCCTCCCTTGATCCTCTGCATCACTCTCTTGAGCCTCTGCATCACTCACTTGATCGTCTGCATCACTCTCTTGAGCCTCTGCATCACTCTCTTGAGCCTCTCTATCACTCTCTTGAGGCTCTGCATCACTCTCTTGAGCCTGTGCATCACTCTCTTAAGCCTCTGCATCCCTCTCGTGATCCTCTGCATCACTCTCTTGAGCCTCTTCATCACTCTCTTGATCGTCTGCATCACTCTCTTGAGCCTCTGCATCCTCTGCTCTTGACCCTCTCTATCACTCTCCTGAGGCTCTACATCATTCTCTTGAGCCTCTGCTTCACTCTCTTGTGCCTCTGCATCACTCTCTTAATTAAGCCTCTGCCTTTCTCTCATGAGCCTCTGCATCACTCTCTTGAGCCTCTGCATCCCTCTTTGGAGCCTCAGCATCCCTCTCCTGGGCCTTTTGCATCCCTCTCTTAAGCCTCTGCATCACTCTCTTGAGCCTCTGCATCTCTCTATTAATCCTCTGCATCACTCTCTTGAGCCCCTGCATCCCTCTCCAGAGCCTCTGCATCACTCTCTTGAGTTTCTGCATCACTCTCTTGAGCCTCTGCATCACTCTCTTGAGCCTCTGCATCACTCTCTTAAACCTCTGTATCCCTCTCTTGATCCTCTGCATCACTCTCTTGAGCCTCTGCATCATACTCATGAGCCTCTACATCCTATTTCTAAGCCTCTACATCATTCTCTTGAGCCCCTGCATCACCCTCTTAAGCCTCTGCATCACTCTCTTAAGCCTCTTCATCTCTCTCTTCAGCCTCTGCATCATTCTCTTGAGCCTCTGCATCCCTCTCCTAAGCCTCTACATCATTCTCTTGAGCCTCTGCATCTCTCTCTTCAGCCTCTGCATCACTCTCTTGATCCTCTGCATCACTCTCTTGAGCCTCTGCGTTATTCTCTTGAGCCTCTACATCCCTCTCCTAAGCCTCTACATCATTCTCCTGAGCCTCTGCATCCCTCTCTTGAGCCTCTGCATCACTGTCAAGTGCCTCTGCATCTTTCTCTTGTGCCTCTGCATCACTCACTTTAGCCTCTGCATCCCTCTCTTGAGCCTCTGCATCCCTCTCTTGAGCCTATTCATCCCTCTCTTGAGCCTCTGCATCCCTCACTTGAGCCTCTGCACCACTCTCTTAAGCCTCTGCATCACTCGCGTAAGCCTCTGCATCCCTCTCTTGAGCCTCTGCATCAGTCTCAAGAGCCTATGCAGCCCTCTCTTGTGCCTCTGCATCCCTCACTTGTTCCTCTGCATCCTTCTCTTGAGCCCCTGCATCCCTCTCATGAGCCTCTGCATCTCTCTATTTAGCCTCTGCATCACTCTCAAGAGCCTCTGCATCCCTCTCTTGTGCCTCTGCATCCCTCACTTGAGCCTCTGCATCCCTCTCTTGAGCCTCTGCATCACTCTCTTAAGCCTCTGAATCACTCTCTTGAGCCTCTGCATCACTCTCTTGAGCCCCTGCATCCCTCTCTCAATCCTCTGCATCACTCTTCCTGAGACTCTGCATCACCCTCTTAAGCCTCTGCATTTCTCTCTTGAGCCTCTGCATCCCTCTCATAAGCCTCTGCCTCACTCTCTTAAGCCTCTGCATCTCTCCCTTGAGCCTCGGCATCCCTCTCTTGAGCCTCTGCATCATTCTCTTCAGCCTCTTCGTCCCTCTCTTGAGCCTCTGCAACACTCTCTTCAGCCTCTGCATCACTCTCTTAAGCCTCTGAATCTCTCTCTTGTGGCCTCTGCATCACTCTCTAGAGCCTCTGGATCACTGTCTTCAGCCTCTGCATCACTCTCTTAAGCCTCTGCTTCCCTCTCTTGTTCCTCTGCATCACTCTCTTGAGCCTCTGCATCACTCTCTTGAGCCTCTCTCTCACTCTCTTGAGGCTCTGCATCACTCTCTTGAGCCTCTGCATCACTCTCTTAAGCCTTTGTATCCCTCTCTTGATTCTCTGCATCACTCTCTTGAGCCTCTGCATCATACTCATGAGCCTCTGCATCCATCTCTGAAGCCTCTACATCATTCTCTTGAGCCTCTGCTTCACTCTCTTGAGCCTCTGCATCACTCTCTTAAGCCTCTGCCTTTCTCTCTTGAGCCTCTGATTCACTCTCTTGAGCCTCTGCATCCCTCTCTGGAGCCTCAGTATTCCTTTTTTGAGCCTTTTGCAGCACTCTCTTGAGTCTCTGCATCATTCTCTTGAGCCTCTGCATCCCTCTCTAAAGCTTCTGCATCACTATCTTGAGCCTCTGCATCCCTCTATTAATCCTCTTCATCACTCTCTTCCTCCTCTGCATCACTCTCTTGAGCCTCTGCATCACTCTCTTGATCCTCTGCATCATTCTCTTGAGCCTCTGCATCCCTCCCTTGAGCCTCTGCATCACTCTCTTGAGCCTCTGCATCCCTCTCAAGTGCCTCTGCATCTTTCTCTTGTGCCTCTGCATCACTCACTTATGCCTCTGCATCCCTCTCTTGAGTCTTTGCATCCCTCTATTGAGCCTATTCATCCCTCTCTTCAGCCTCTGCATCACTCTCGCAAGCCTCTGCATCACTCTATTAAGCCTCTGCATCACTCTCGTAATCCTCTGAATCACTCTCTTAAGCCTCTGCATCCCTCGCTAGAGCCTCTGCATCCCTCTCTTCAGCCTCTGAATCCCTCTCTTGAGCCTCTGCACCACTCTCTTAAGCCTCTACATCACTCTCGTAAGCCTCTGCATCACTCTATTAAGCCTCTGCATCACTCTCGTAAGCCTCTGCATCACTCTATTAAGCCTCTGCATCACTCTCGTAAGCCCCTGCAACCCTCTATTCAGCCTCTGCATCACTCTCTTGAGCCTCTGCATCACCCTCTTAAGCCTCTGCATCCCTCTTTTGAGCCTCTGCATCCCTTTCATGAGCCTCTGCATCTCTCTCTTGAACTCCTGCATCCCTCTCATGAGCCTTTGAATCCCTTCCTTGAGCCTCTGCATCACTCTCTTCAGCCTCTGCATCCCTCTCTTGAGCCTCTGCATCACTCTCAAGAGCCTATGCATCCCTCTCTTGTGCCTCTGCATCCTTCACTTGAGTCTCTGCATCCTTCTCTTTAGCCCCTGCATCCCTCTCTTGAGCCTCTGCATCCCTCTCTTGAGCCTCTGCATCACTCTCAAGTGCCTCTGCATCCCTCTCTTGAGCCTCTGCATCCCTCACTTGAGCCTCTGCATCCCTCTCTTGAGCCTCTGCATCACTCTCTTAAGCCTCTGAATCACTCTCTAGAGCCTCTGCATCACTCTCTTGAGCCCCTGCATCCCTCTCTCAATCCTCTGCATCTCTCTTCTTGAGCCTCTGCATCACCCTCTTAAGCCTCTGCATTTCTCTCTTGAGCCTCTGCATCCCTCTCATAAGCCTCTGCCTCACTCTCTTAAGCCTCTGCATCACTCTCTTGGGCCTCGGCATCCCACTCCTGAGCCTCTGCATCATTCTCTTCAGCCTCTTCATCCCTCTCTTGAGCCTCTGCAACACT
This sequence comes from Procambarus clarkii, assembly GCF_040958095.1. NCBI lineage: Eukaryota > Metazoa > Arthropoda > Malacostraca > Decapoda > Cambaridae > Procambarus > Procambarus clarkii. The sequence goes on from NC_091212.1 coordinate 32,931,031, forward strand.
CTCTTCAGCCTCTGCATCACTCTCTTAAGCCTCTGAATCCCTCTCTTGAGGCCTCTGCATCACTCTCTAGAGCCTCTGGATCACTGTCTTCAGCCTCTGCATCACTCTCTTAAGCCTCTGCTTCCCTCTCTTGATCCTCTGCATCACTCTCTTGTGCCTCTGCATCCCTTTCCTGACCCTCTGCCTCCCTCTCTTGAACCTCTGCATCCCTCTCATGAGCCTCTGCATCCCTCTCTTGAGCCTCTGCATCACTCGCTTGATCCTCTGCATCACTCTCTAGAGCCTCTGCATCACTCTTCAGCCTCTGCATCACTCTCTTAAGCCTCTGCTTCCCTCTCTTGATCCACTGCATCACTCCCAAGAGCCTCTGCATCCCTCTCTTGAGCCTCTGCATCACTCTCTTGAACTCCTGCATCCCTCTTATGAGCCTCTGCATCCCTCAATTTAGCCTTTGCATCACTCTCTTAAGCCTCTGCATCCCACTCTTGAGCCTCTGCGTCACTCTCAAGAGACTCTGCATCCCTCTCTTAAGCCTCTGCATCACTCTCTTGAGCCTTTGCATCACTCTCTTGAGCCTCTGCATCCCTCTCTTAAGCCTCTGCATCATTCTCTTGTGCCTCTGCATCATTCTCTTGAACCTCTGCATCACTCTCTTAAGCCTCTGCATCTCTCTCTTCAGCCTCTGCATCCCTCTCTTGAGAATCTGCATCCCTCTCCTGAGCCCCTGCATCCCTCTTTTGAGCCTCTACATCCCTCTCTTGAGCCTCTGCATCCCTATCTTAAGCCTCTGTATCACTCTCTTGAGCCTTAGCCTCACTCTCTTGAGCCTCTGCATCCCTCTCCTATGCCTCTGCAACACTCTCTTCAGCCTCTGCATCACTCTCTTAAGCCTCTGCATCCCTCTCTTAAGCCTCTGCATCTCTCTCTTAAGCCTCTGCAACACTCGCTTCAGCCTCTGCATCACTCTCATGAGCCTTTGCATCACTCTCTTGAGCCTCTGCATCCCTCTCTTAAGCCTGTGCAACACTCTCTTCAGCCTCTGCATCACTCTCTTAAGCCTCTGCATCCCTCTCTTGAGCCTCTTGGTCACTCTCAAGAGCCTCTGCATCCCTCTCTTGTGCCTCTGCATCCCTCACTTGAGCCTCTGCATCCCTCTCTTGAGCCACTGCATCCCTCTCTTGAGCCTCTGCAACCCTCGCTTGAGCCTCTGCATCACTCTCTTAAGCCTCTGCATCACTCTCGTAAGCCTCTGAATCACTCTCTTGAGCCTCTGCATCCCACTCGTGAACTCCTACATCCCTCTCATGAGCCTCTGCATCCTTCTCTTCAGCCTTTGCATCACTCTCTTAAGCCACTGCATCCCTCTCTTGAGCCTCTGTATCACTCTCAAGAGCCTCTGCTTCCCTCTCTTGTGCCTCTGCATCCCTCACTTGAGCCTCTGCATCCCTCTCTTGAGCCTCTGCATCACTCTCTTTAGCTTCTGCATCACTCTCTTAAGCCTCTGAATCACTCTCTTGAGCCTCTGCATCACTCTCTCAAGCCTCTGCATCACTCTCTTGACCCTTTGCATCACCCTCTTAAGCCTCTGCATTACTCTCTTGAGCCTCTGCATCCCTCTCCTAAGTCTCTGCTTCACTCTCTTAAGCCTCTGCATCATTCTCTTCAGCCTCTGCATCCCTCTCTTGAGCCTCTGCATTACTCTCTTCAGCCTCTTCAGCCCTCTCTTGAGCCTCTGCAACACTCTCTTCAGCCTCTGCATCACTCTTTTAAGCCACCGAATCCCTCTTTTGAGACCTCTGCATAACTCTCTCGAGCCTGTGCATCACTCTCTTGAGCCTCTGCATCCCTCTCTTATGCCTCTGCATCACTCTCTTAAGCCTCTGCATCACTCTCTAGAGCCTCTGCATCACTCTCTTCAGCCACTGCAACACTGTCGTAAGCCTCTGCTTCCCTCTCGTGATCCTCTGCATCACTCTCTTGAGCCTCTGCATCGCTCTCTTGATCGTCTGCATCACTCTCTTGAGCCTCTGCATCACTCTCTTGAGCCTCTCTATCACTCTCTTGAGGCTCTGCATCACTCTCTTGAGCCTCTGCATCACTCTCTTAAGCCTCTGCATCCCTCCCTTGATCCTCTGCATCACTCTCTTGAGCCTCTGCATCACTCACTTGATCGTCTGCATCACTCTCTTGAGCCTCTGCATCACTCTCTTGAGCCACTGCATCACTCTCTTAAGCCTCTGCATCCCTCCCTTGATCCTCTGCATCACTCTCTTGAGCCTCTGCATCACTCACTTGATCGTCTGCATCACTCTCTTGAGCCTCTGCATCACTCTCTTGAGCCTCTGCTTTACTCTCATGAGCCTCTGCATCACTCTCTTAAGCCTCTGAATCACTCTCTTGAGCCTCTGCATCACTCTCTTGAGCCCCTGCATCCCTCTCTCAAGCCTCTGCATCACTCTCTTGAGCCTTTGCATCACCCTCTTAAGCCTCTGCATTACTCTCTTGAGCCTCTGCATCCGTCTCCTAAGTCTCAGCCTCACTCTCTTAAGCCTCTGCATCATTCTCTCCAGCCTCTGCATCCCTCTCTTGAGCCTCTGCATTACTCTCTTCAGCCTCTTCAGCCCTCTCTTGAGCCTCTGCAACACTCTCTTCAGCCTCTGCATCACTCTTTTAAGCCACTGAATCCCTCTTTTGAGACCTTCATATCTCTCTCGGGCCTGTGCATCACTCTCTTGAGCCTCTGCATCCCTCTCTTATGCCTCTGCATCACTCTCTTAATCCTCTTCATCACTCTCTAGAGCCTCTGCATCACTCTCTTCAGCCTCTGCAACACTGTCGTAAGCCTCTGCTTCCCTCTCTTGATCCTCTGCATCACTCTCTTGAGCCTCTGCATCACTCTCTTGATCGTCTGCATCACTCTCTTGAGCCTCTGCATCACTCTCTTGAGCCTCTCTATCACTCTCTTGAGGCTCTGCTTCACTCTCTTGAGCCTCTGCATCACTCTCTTAAGCCTCTGCATCCCTCCCTTGATCCTCTGCATCACTCTCTTGAGCCTCTGCATCACTCACTTGATCGTCTGCATCACTCTCTTGAGCCTCTGCATCACTCTCTTGAGCCTCTCTATCACTCTCTTGAGGCTCTGCATCACTCTCTTGAGCCTGTGCATCACTCTCTTAAGCCTCTGCATCCCTCTCGTGATCCTCTGCATCACTCTCTTGAGCCTCTTCATCACTCTCTTGATCGTCTGCATCACTCTCTTGAGCCTCTGCATCCTCTGCTCTTGACCCTCTCTATCACTCTCCTGAGGCTCTACATCATTCTCTTGAGCCTCTGCTTCACTCTCTTGTGCCTCTGCATCACTCTCTTAATTAAGCCTCTGCCTTTCTCTCATGAGCCTCTGCATCACTCTCTTGAGCCTCTGCATCCCTCTTTGGAGCCTCAGCATCCCTCTCCTGGGCCTTTTGCATCCCTCTCTTAAGCCTCTGCATCACTCTCTTGAGCCTCTGCATCTCTCTATTAATCCTCTGCATCACTCTCTTGAGCCCCTGCATCCCTCTCCAGAGCCTCTGCATCACTCTCTTGAGTTTCTGCATCACTCTCTTGAGCCTCTGCATCACTCTCTTGAGCCTCTGCATCACTCTCTTAAACCTCTGTATCCCTCTCTTGATCCTCTGCATCACTCTCTTGAGCCTCTGCATCATACTCATGAGCCTCTACATCCTATTTCTAAGCCTCTACATCATTCTCTTGAGCCCCTGCATCACCCTCTTAAGCCTCTGCATCACTCTCTTAAGCCTCTTCATCTCTCTCTTCAGCCTCTGCATCATTCTCTTGAGCCTCTGCATCCCTCTCCTAAGCCTCTACATCATTCTCTTGAGCCTCTGCATCTCTCTCTTCAGCCTCTGCATCACTCTCTTGATCCTCTGCATCACTCTCTTGAGCCTCTGCGTTATTCTCTTGAGCCTCTACATCCCTCTCCTAAGCCTCTACATCATTCTCCTGAGCCTCTGCATCCCTCTCTTGAGCCTCTGCATCACTGTCAAGTGCCTCTGCATCTTTCTCTTGTGCCTCTGCATCACTCACTTTAGCCTCTGCATCCCTCTCTTGAGCCTCTGCATCCCTCTCTTGAGCCTATTCATCCCTCTCTTGAGCCTCTGCATCCCTCACTTGAGCCTCTGCACCACTCTCTTAAGCCTCTGCATCACTCGCGTAAGCCTCTGCATCCCTCTCTTGAGCCTCTGCATCAGTCTCAAGAGCCTATGCAGCCCTCTCTTGTGCCTCTGCATCCCTCACTTGTTCCTCTGCATCCTTCTCTTGAGCCCCTGCATCCCTCTCATGAGCCTCTGCATCTCTCTATTTAGCCTCTGCATCACTCTCAAGAGCCTCTGCATCCCTCTCTTGTGCCTCTGCATCCCTCACTTGAGCCTCTGCATCCCTCTCTTGAGCCTCTGCATCACTCTCTTAAGCCTCTGAATCACTCTCTTGAGCCTCTGCATCACTCTCTTGAGCCCCTGCATCCCTCTCTCAATCCTCTGCATCACTCTTCCTGAGACTCTGCATCACCCTCTTAAGCCTCTGCATTTCTCTCTTGAGCCTCTGCATCCCTCTCATAAGCCTCTGCCTCACTCTCTTAAGCCTCTGCATCTCTCTCTTGAGCCTCGGCATCCCTCTCTTGAGCCTCTGCATCATTCTCTTCAGCCTCTTCGTCCCTCTCTTGAGCCTCTGCAACACTCTCTTCAGCCTCTGCATCACTCTCTTAAGCCTCTGAATCTCTCTCTTGAGGCCTCTGCATCACTCTCTAGAGCCTCTGGATCACTGTCTTCAGCCTCTGCATCACTCTCTTAAGCCTCTGCTTCCCTCTCTTGTTCCTCTGCATCACTCTCTTGAGCCTCTGCATCACTCTCTTGAGCCTCTCTCTCACTCTCTTGAGGCTCTGCATCACTCTCTTGAGCCTCTGCATCACTCTCTTAAGCCTTTGTATCCCTCTCTTGATTCTCTGCATCACTCTCTTGAGCCTCTGCATCATACTCATGAGCCTCTGCATCCATCTCTGAAGCCTCTACATCATTCTCTTGAGCCTCTGCTTCACTCTCTTGAGCCTCTGCATCACTCTCTTAAGCCTCTGCCTTTCTCTCTTGAGCCTCTGATTCACTCTCTTGAGCCTCTGCATCCCTCTCTGGAGCCTCAGTATTCCTTTTTTGAGCCTTTTGCAGCACTCTCTTGAGTCTCTGCATCATTCTCTTGAGCCTCTGCATCCCTCTCTAAAGCTTCTGCATCACTATCTTGAGCCTCTGCATCCCTCTATTAATCCTCTTCATCACTCTCTTCCTCCTCTGCATCACTCTCTTGAGCCTCTGCATCACTCTCTTGATCCTCTGCATCATTCTCTTGAGCCTCTGCATCCCTCCCTTGAGCCTCTGCATCACTCTCTTGAGCCTCTGCATCCCTCTCAAGTGCCTCTGCATCTTTCTCTTGTGCCTCTGCATCACTCACTTATGCCTCTGCATCCCTCTCTTGAGTCTTTGCATCCCTCTATTGAGCCTATTCATCCCTCTCTTCAGCCTCTGCATCACTCTCGCAAGCCTCTGCATCACTCTATTAAGCCTCTGCATCACTCTCGTAATCCTCTGAATCACTCTCTTAAGCCTCTGCATCCCTCGCTAGAGCCTCTGCATCCCTCTCTTCAGCCTCTGAATCCCTCTCTTGAGCCTCTGCACCACTCTCTTAAGCCTCTACATCACTCTCGTAAGCCTCTGCATCACTCTATTAAGCCTCTGCATCACTCTCGTAAGCCTCCGCATCACTCTATTAAGCCTCTGCATCACTCTCGTAAGCCCCTGCAACCCTCTATTCAGCCTCTGCATCACTCTCTTGAGCCTCTGCATCACCCTCTTAAGCCTCTGCATCCCTCTTTTGAGCCTCTGCATCCCTTTCATGAGCCTCTGCATCTCTCTCTTGAACTCCTGCATCCCTCTCATGAGCCTTTGAATCCCTTCCTTGAGCCTCTGCATCACTCTCTTCAGCCTCTGCATCCCTCTCTTGAGCCTCTGCATCACTCTCAAGAGCCTATGCATCCCTCTCTTGTGCCTCTGCATCCTTCACTTGAGTCTCTGCATCCTTCTCTTTAGCCCCTGCATCCCTCTCTTGAGCCTCTGCATCCCTCTCTTGAGCCTCTGCATCACTCTCAAGTGCCTCTGCATCCCTCTCTTGAGCCTCTGCATCCCTCACTTGAGCCTCTGCATCCCTCTCTTGAGCCTCTGCATCACTCTCTTAAGCCTCTGAATCACTCTCTAGAGCCTCTGCATCACTCTCTTGAGCCCCTGCATCCCTCTCTCAATCCTCTGCATCTCTCTTCTTGAGCCTCTGCATCACCCTCTTAAGCCTCTGCATTTCTCTCTTGAGCCTCTGCATCCCTCTCATAAGCCTCTGCCTCACTCTCTTAAGCCTCTGCATCACTCTCTTGGGCCTCGGCATCCCACTCCTGAGCCTCTGCATCATTCTCTTCAGCCTCTTCATCCCTCTCTTGAGCCTCTGCAACACTCTCTTCAGCCTCTGCATCACTCTCTTAAGCCTCTGAATCCCTCTCTTGAGGCCTCTGCATCACTCTCTAGAGCCTCTGGATCACTGTCTTCAGCCTCTGCATCACTCTCTTAAGCCTCTGCTTCCCTCTCTTGATCCTCTGCATCACTCTCTTGTGCCTCTGCATCCCTTTCCTGACCCTCTGCCTCCCTCTCTTGAACCTCTGCATCCCTCTCATGAGCCTCTGCATCCCTCTCTTGAGCCTTTGCATCACTCTCGTAAGCCTCTTCATCACACTCTTGAGCCTCTGCATCCCTCTCTTGAGCCCCTGCATCCCTCTCTTATGCCTCTGCATCACTCTCTTAAGCCTCTGCATCACTCTCTTGAGCCTCGGCATCCCTCTCTTAAGCCTCTGCATCACTCTCTTAAGCCTCTTCATCACTCTCTTCAATCTATGCATCCCTCTCTTGAGCCTCTGCATCATTCTCCTAAGCCTCTGCATCACTCTCTTGAGCTTCTGCATCACTCTCTTGAGCCTCTGCATCCCTCTCTAAAGCATCTGCGTCACTCTCTTAAGCCTCTGCAACACTCTCTTTAGCCTCTGCATCACTCTCTTGAGCCTCTGCAGCACTCTCGTGAGCCTCTGCATCCCACTCTTGAACTCCTGCATCCCTCTCATGAGCCTTTGCATCTCTCTCTTGAGCCTTTGCATCACTCTCTTAAGCCTCTGCATCCCTCTCTTGAGCGTCTGCATCACCCCCAGGCGTATCTGCATCCCTCTTTTGTGCCTCTTCATCCCTGACTTGAGCCTCTGCATCCTTCACTTGAGACTCTGCATCCCTCCCTTGAGCCTCTGCATCCCTCTCTTGAGCCTCTGCATCCGTCTCTTAAGCCTCTGCATCACTCTTTTAAGACTCTGCATCACTACCGTAAACCTCTGAATCATTCTCTTGAGCCTCTCCATCCCTCTCATGAGTCTCTGCACCACTCTCTTAAGCCTCTGCATCACTCTCGTAAACCTCCGCATCACTCTCTTAACCCCCGGCATCCCTCTTTTGAGCCTGTGCATCACTTTCTTAAGCCTCTGCATTCCTTTCATGAGCCTTTGCATCTCTCTCTTGAACTTCTGCATCCCTCTTATGAGCCTCTGCATCCCTCTCTTTGGCTTATACATCCCTCTCTTGAGGCTCTGCATCCCTCTCTAGAGCCTCTGCATCACTGTCAAAGCCTCTGCATCCCTCTCTTGTGCCTCTTTATCCCTCACTTTAGCCTCTGCATCCCCCTCTTGTGCCTCTGCATCCCTCACTTGAGCCTCTGCATCCCTTTCTTGAGCCATTGCATCCCTCTCATGAGCCTCTGCATCCCTCTCTTGAGCCTCTGCATCCCTCTCTTAAGCCTCTGCATCACTCTCTTAAGCCTCTGCATCACTCTCTTAAGCCTCTGCATCACTCTCTTCAGCCTCTGCATCACTGTCAAAGCCTCTGCATCCCTCTCTTGTGCCTCTTTACCCCTCACTTGAGCCTCTGCATCCCTCTCCTGAGCCTCTGCATCACTCTATTAAGCCTCTGCATCACTCTCGTAATCCTCTGAATCACTCTCTTAAGCCTCTGCATCCCTCGCTAGAGCCTCTGCATCCCTCTCTTCAGCCTCTGAATCCCTCTCCTGAGCCTCTGCACAACTCTCTTAATCCTCTGCATCACTCTCGTAAGCCTCTGCATCACTCTATTAAGCCTCTGCATCACTCTCGTAAGCCTCTGCATCACTCTATTAAGCCTCTGCATCACTCTCGTAAGCCCCTGCAACCCTCTATTGAGCCTCAGCATCACTCTCTTGAGCCTCTGCATCACCCTCTTAAGCCTCTGCGTCCCTCTTTTGAGCCTCTGCATCCCTTTCGCGAGCCTCTGCATCTCTCTCTTGAACTCCTGCATCCCTCTCATGAGCCTTTGCATCCCTTCCTTGAGCCTCTGCATCACTCTCTTCAGCCTCTGCATCCCTCTCTTGAGCCTCTGCATCACTCTCAAGAGCCTCTGCATCCCTCTCTTAAGCCTCTGCATCACTCTCTTCAGCCTCTGCATCCCTCTCTTGAGCCTCTGCATTATTCTCCTTGGCCTCTGCATCACTCTCTTGAGCCTCTGCATCACTCTCTTGACCTTCTACATCCCTCTCTTGAGCCTCTGCATCACTCTCTTGAGCCTCTGCATCACTCTCTTAAGCCTCTGCAGCACTCTCTTAAGCTTCTGCATCACTCTCTTGAGCCTCTACATTCCTCTATTGAGCCTCTGCATCACTCTCGTAAGCCTCTGCATCCCTCTCTTAAGCCTCTGCATCCCTCGCTTGAGCCTCTGCATCACTCTCAAGTGCCTCTGCATCTTTCTCTTGTGCCTCTGCATCACTCACTTTAGCCTCTGCATCCCTCTCTTGAGCCTATTCATCCCTCTCTTGAGCCTCTGCATCCCTCACTTGAGCCTCTGCACCACTCTCTTAAGCCTCTGCATCACTCGCGTAAGCCTCTGCATCCCTCTCTTGAGCCTCTGCATCAGTCTCAAGAGCCTATGCAGCCCTCTCTTGTGCCTCTGCATCCCTCACTTGTTCCTCTGCATCCTTCTCTTGAGCCCCTGCATCCCTCTCATGAGCCTCTGCATCCCTCTCTTTAGCCTCTGCATCACTCTCAAGAGCCTCTGCATCCCTCTCTTGTGCCTCTGCATCCCTCACTTGAGCCTCTGCATCCCTCTCTTGAGCCTCTGCATCACTCTCTTAAGCCTCTGAATCACTCTCTTGAGCCTCTGCATCACTCTCTTGAGCCCCTGCATCCCTCTCTCAATCCTCTGCATCACTCTTCCTGAGACTCTGCATCACCCTCTTAAGCCTCTGCATTTCTCTCTTGAGCCTCTGCTTCCCTCTCATAAGCCTCTGCCTCACTCTCTTAAGCCTCTGCATCTCTCTCTTGAGCCTCGGCATCCCTCTCTTGAGCCTCTGCATCATTCTCTTCAGCCTCTTCGTCCCTCTCTTGAGCCTCTGCAACACTCTCTTCAGCCTCTGCATCACTCTCTTAAGCCTCTGAATCTCTCCCTTGAGGCCTCTGCATCACTCTCTAGAGCCTCTGGATCACTGTCTTCAGCCTCTGCATCACTCTCTTAAGCCTCTGCTTCCCTCTCTTGTTCCTCTGCATCACTCTCTTGAGCCTCTGCATCACTCTCTTGAGCCTCTCTCTCACTCTCTTGAGGCTCTGCATCACTCTCTTGAGCCTCTGCATCACTCTCTTAAGCCTTTGTATCCCTCTCTTGATTCTCTGCATCACTCTCTTGAGCCTCTGCATCATACTCATGAGCCTCTGCATCCATCTCTGAAGCCTCTACATCATTCTCTTGAGCCTCTGCTTCACTCTCTTGAGCCTCTGCATCACTCTCTTAAGCCTCTGCCTTTCTCTCTTGAGCCTCTGATTCACTCTCTTGAGCCTCTGCATCCCTCTCTGGAGCCTCAGCATTCCTTTTTTGAGCCTTTTGCAGCACTCTCTTGAGTCTCTGCATCATTCTCTTGAGCCTCTGCATCCCTCTCTAAAGCTTCTGCATCACTATCTTGAGCCTCTGCATCCCTCTATTAATCCTCTTCATCACTCTCTTCCTCCTCTGCATCACTCTCTTGAGCCTCTGCATCACTCTCTTGATCCTCTGCATCATTCTCTTGAGCCTCTGCATCCCTCCCTTGAGCCTCTGCATCACTCTCTTGAGCCTCTGCATCCCTCTCAAGTGCCTCTGCATCTTTCTCTTGTGCCTCTGCATCACTCACTTATGCCTCTGCATCCCTCTCTTGAGTCTTTGCATCCCTCTATTGAGCCTATTCATCCCTCTCTTCAGCCTCTGCATCACTCTCGCAAGCCTCTGCATCACTCTATTAAGCCTCTGCATCACTCTCGTAATCCTCTGAATCACTCTCTTAAGCCTCTGCATCCCTCGCTAGAGCCTCTGCATCCCTCTCTTCAGCCTCTGAATCCCTCTCTTGAGCCTCTGCACCACTCTCTTAAGCCTCTACATCACTCTCGTAAGCCTCTGCATCACTCTATTAAGCCTCTGCATCACTCTCGTAAGCCTCTGCATCACTCTATTAAGCCTCTGCATCACTCTCGTAAGCCCCTGCAACCCTCTATTCAGCCTCTGCATCACTCTCTTGAGCCTCTGCATCACCCTCTTAAGCCTCTGCATCCCTCTTTTGAGCCTCTGCATCCCTTTCATGAGCCTCTGCATCTCTCTCTTGAACTCCTGCATCCCTCTCATGAGCCTTTGAATCCCTTCCTTGAGCCTCTGCATCACTCTCTTCAGCCTCTGCATCCCTCTCTTGAGCCTCTGCATCACTCTCAAGAGCCTATGCATCCCTCTCTTGTGCCTCTGCATCCTTCACTTGAGTCTCTGCATCCTTCTCTTTAGCCCCTGCATCCCTCTCTTGAGCCTCTGCATCCCTCTCTTGAGCCTCTGCATCACTCTCAAGTGCCTCTGCATCCCTCTCTTGTGCCTCTGCATCCCTCACTTGAGCCTCTGCATCCCTCTCTTGAGCCTCTGCATCACTCTCTTAAGCCTCTGAATCACTCTCTAGAGCCTCTGCATCACTCTCTTGAGCCCCTGCATCCCTCTCTCAATCCTCTGCATCTCTCTTCTTGAGCCTCTGCATCACCCTCTTAAGCCTCTGCATTTCTCTCTTGAGCCTCTGCATCCCTCTCATAAGCCTCTGCCTCACTCTCTTAAGCCTCTGCATCACTCTCTTGGGCCTCGGCATCCCACTCTTGAGCCTCTGCATCATTCTCTTCAGCCTCTTCATCCCTCTCTTGAGCCTCTGCAACACTCTCTTCAGCCTCTGCATCACTCTCTTAAGCCTCTGAATCCCTCTCTTGAGGCCTCTGCATCACTCTCTAGAGCCTCTGGATCACTGTCTTCAGCCTCTGCATCACTCTCTTAAGCCTCTGCTTCCCTCTCTTGATCCTCTGCATCACTCTCTTGTGCCTCTGCATCACTCTCTTGATCGTCTGCATCACTCTCTTGAGCCTCTGCATCACTCTCTTGAGCCTCTCTATCACTCTCTTGAGGATCTGCATCACTCTCTTGAGCCTCTGCATCACTCTCTTCAGCCTCTGCATCCCTCTCTTGAGTCTCTGCATCACTCTCAAGAGCCTATGCATCCCTCTCTTGTGCCTCTGCATCCTTCACGTGAGTCTCTGCATCCTTCTCTTTAGCCCCTGCATCCCTCTCTTGAGCCTCTGCATCCCTCTCTTGAGCCTCTGCATCACTCTCAAGTGCCTCTGCATCCCTCTCTTGTGCCTCTGCATCCCTCACTTGAGCCTCTGCATCCCTCTCTTGAGCCTCTGCATCACTCTCTTAAGCCTCTGAATCAGTCTCTTGAGCCTCTGCATCACTCTCTTGGGCCTCGGCATCCCACTCTTGAGCCTCTGCATCATTCTCTTCAGCCTCTTCATCCCTCTCTTGAGCCTCTGCAACACTCTCTTCAGCCTCTGCATCACTCTCTTAAGCCTCTGAATCCCTCTCTTGAGGCCTCTGCATCACTCTCAAGAGCCTCTGGATCACTGTCTTCAGCCTCTGCATCACTCTCTTAAGCCTCTTCTTCCCTCTCTTGATCCTCTGCATCACTCTCTTGTGCCTCTGCATCACTCTCTTGATCGTCTGCATCACTCTCTTGAGCCTCTGCATCACTCTCTTGAGCCTCTCTATCACTCTCTTGAGGATCTGCATCACTCTCTTGAGCCTCTGCATCACTCTCTTAAGCCTCTGCATCCCTCTCTTGATTCTCTGCATCACTCTCTTGAGCCTCTGCATCATACTCATGAGCCTCTGCATCCATCTCTGAAGCCTCTACATCATTCTCTTGAGCCTCTGCTTCACTCCCTTGAGCCTCTGCATCCCTCTCTGGAGCCTCAGCACCCTTCTCTTGAGCCTTTTGCAGCACTCTCTTGAGTCTCTGCATCATTCACTTGAGCCTCTGCATCCCTCTCTAAAGCCTCTGCATCACTATCTTGAGCCTCTGCATCCCTCTATTAATCCTCTTCATCATTCTCTTCATCCTCTGCATCACTCTCTTCAGCCTCTGCATCACTCTCTTGATCCTCTGCATCATTCTCTTGAGCCTCTGCATCCCTCTCTTGAGCCTCTGCATCACTCTCTTGAGCCTCTGCATCCCTCTCTTGAGCCTTTGCATCACTCTCTTAAGCCTTTGCATACATCTCTTAATCCTCTGCATCCCTCTCTTGAGCCTCTGCATCACTCTCAAGTGCCTCTGCGTCTTTCTCTTGTGCCTCTGCATCACTCACTTTAGCCTCTGCATCCCTCTCTTGAGTCTTTGCATCCCTCTATTGAGCCTATTCATCCCTCTCTTCAGCCTCTGCAACACTCTCGTAAGCCTCTGCATCACTCTATTAAGCCTCTGCATCACTCTCGTAATCCTCTGAATCACTCTCTTAAGCCTCTGCATCCCTCGCTAGATCCTCTGTATCCCTCTCTTCAGCCTCTGAATCCCTCTCTTGAGCCTCTGCACCACTCTCTTAAGCCTCTGCATCACTCTCGTAAGCCTCTGCATCACTCTCGTAAGCCTCTGCATCAATCTATTAAGCCTCTTCATCACTCTCGTAAGCCTCTGCATCCCTCTTTTGAGCCTCTGCATCCTTTTTGTGAGCCTCTGCATCTCTCTCTTGAACTCCTGCATCCCTTTCATGAGCCTTTGCATCCCTTCTTTGAGCCTCTGCATCACTCTCTTCACCCTCTGCATCCCTCTCTTGAGCCTCTGCATCACTCTCAAGAGCCTATGCATCCCTCTCTTGTGCCTCTGCATCCCTCACTTGAGCCTCTGCATCCTTCTCTTGAGCCCCTGCATCCCTCTCTTGTGCCTCTGCATCCCTCTCTTGAGCCTCTGCATCACTCTCAAGAGCCTCTGCATCCCTCTCTTGTTCCTCTGCCTCCCTTACTTGAGCCTCTGCATCCCTCTTCTGAGCCTCTGCATCCCTCTCTTAAGCCTCTGCATAACTCTCTTCAGCCTCTGCATCCCTCTCTTGAGCCTCTGCATCATTCTCCTTGGCCTCTGCATCACTCTCTTGAGCCTCTGCATCACTCTCTTGACCTTCTACATCCCTCTCTTGAGCCTCTGCATCACTCTCTTGAGCCTCTGCATCACTCACTTAAGCCTCTGCATCCTTCTCTTGAGCCTCTGATTCCCTCTCTTGAGCCTCTGCATCACTCACTTGAGCCTCTGCATCACTCTCTTAAGCCTCTGCAGCACTCTCTTAAGCTTCTGCATCACTCTTTTGAGCCTCTACATTCCTCTCTTGAGCCTCTGCATCACTCTCGTAAGCCTCTGCATCCCTCTCTTAAGCCTCTGCATCCCTCTCTTGAGCCTTTGCATCACTCTCAAGTGCCTCTGCATCTTTCTCTTGTGCCTCTGCATCCCTCACTTTAGCCTCTGCATCCCTCTCTTGAGCCTATTCATCCCTCTCTTGAGCCTCTGCATCCCTCTCTTGAGCCTCTGCACCACTCTCTTAAGCCTCTGCATCACTCGCGTAAGCCTCTGCATCCCTCTCTTGAGCCTCTGCATCAGTCTCAAGAGCCTATGCATCCCTCTCTTGTGTCTCTGCATCCCTCACTTGTTCCTCTGCATCCTTCTCTTGAGCCCCTGCATCCCTCTCTTGAGCCTCTGCATCCCTCTCTTGAGCCTCTGCATCACTCTCTTAAGCCTCTGAATCACTTTCTTGAGCCTCTGCATCACTGTCTTGAGCCCCTGCATCCCTCTCTCAATCCTCTGCATCACTCTTCTTGAGCCTCTGCATCACCCTCTTAAGCCTCTGCATTTCTCTCTTGAGCCTCTGCATCCCTCTCATAAGCCTCTGCCTCACTCTCTTAAGCCTCTGCATCACTCTCTTCAGCCTCGGCATCCCTCTCTTGAGCCTCGATCTGCATCATTCTCTTCAGCCTCTTCATCCCTCTCTAAAGCCTCTGCATCACTATCTTGAGCCTCTGCATCCCACTATTAATCCTCTTCATCACTCTCTTCCTCCTCTGCATCACTCTCTTGAGCCTCTGCATCACTCTCTTGATCCTCTGCATCATTCTCTTGAGCCTCTGCATCCCTCTCTTGAGCCTCTGCATCACTCTCTTGAGCCTCTGCATCCCTCTCAAGTGCCTCTGCATCTTTCTCTTGTGCCTCTGCATCACTCACTTTTGCCTCTGCATCCCTCTCTTGAGTCTTTGCATCCCTCTATTGAGCCTATTCATCCCTCTCTTCAGCCTCTGCATCACTCTCGCAAGCCTCTGCATCACTCTATTAAGCCTCTGCATCACTCTTGTAATCCTCTGAATCACTCTCTTAAGCCTCTGCATCCCTCGCTAGAGCCTCTGCATCCCTCTCTTCAGCCTCTGAATCCCTCTCTTGAGCCTCTGCACCACTCTCTTAAGCCTCTACATCACTCTCGTAAGCCTCTGCATCACTCTATTAAGCCTCTGCATCACTCTCGTATGCCTCTGCATCACTCTATTAAGCCTCTGCATCACTCTCGTAAGCCCCTGCAACCCTCTATTGAGCCTCTGCATCACTCTCTTGAGCCTCTGCATCACCCTCTTAAGCCTCAGCATCCCTCTTTTGAGCCTCTGCATCCCTTTCATGAGCCTCTGCATCTCTCTCTTGAACTCCTGCATCCCTCTCATGAGCCTTTGAATCCCTTCCTTGAGCCTCTGCATCACTCTCTTCAGCCTCTGCATCCCTCTCTTGAGCCTCTGCATCACTCTCAAGAGCCTATGCATCCCTCTCTTGTGCCTCTGCATCCTTCACTTGAGTCTCTGCATCCTTCTCTTTAGCCCCTGCATCCCTCTCTTGAGCCTCTGCATCCCTCTCTTGAGCCTCTGCATCACTCTCAAGTGCCTCTGCATCCCTCTCTTGTGCCTCTGCATCCCTCACTTGAGCCTCTGCATCCCTCTCTTGAGCCTCTGCATCACTCTCTTAAACCTCTGAATCAATCTCTAGAGCCTCTGCATCACTCTCTTGAGCCCCTGCATCCCTCTCTCAATCCTCTGCATCACTCTTCTTGAGCCTCTGCATCACCCTCTTAAGCCTCTGCATTTCTCTCTTGAGCCTCTGCATCCCTCTCATAAGCCTCTGCCTCACTCTCTTAAGCCTCTGCATCACTCTCTTGGGCCTCGGCATCCCACTCTTGAGCCTCTGCATCATTCTCTTCAGCCTCTTCATCCCTCTCTTGAGCCTCTGCAACACTCTCTTCAGCCTCTGCATCACTCTCTTAAGCCTCTGAATCCCTCTCTTGAGGCCTCTGCATCACTCTCTTGTGCCTCTGCATCACTCTCTTGATCGTCTGCATCACTGTCTTCAGCCTCTGCATCACTCTCTTAAGCCTCTGCTTCCCTCTCTTGATCCTCTGCATCACTCTCTTGTGCCTCTGCATCACTCTCTTGATCGTCTGCATCACTCTCTTGAGCCTCTGCATCACTCTTTTGAGCCTCTCTATCACTCTCTTGAGGATCTGCATCACTCTCTTGAGCCTCTGCATCACTCTCTTCAGCCTCTGCATCCCTCTCTTCAGCCTCTGCATCACTCTCAAGAGCCTATGCATCCCTCTCTTGTGCCTCTGCATCCTTCACTTGAGTCTCTGCATCCTTCTCTTTAGCCCCTGCATCCCTCTCTTGAGCCTCTGCATCCCTCTCTTGAGCCTCTGCATCACTCTCAAGTGCCTCTGCATCCCTCTCTTGTGCCTCTGCATCCCGCACTTGAGCTTCTGCATCCCTCTCTTGAGCCTCTGCATCACTCTCTTAAGCCTCTGAATCACTCTCTTGAGCCTCTGCATCACTCTCTTGAGCCCCTGCATCCCTCTCTCAATCCTCTGCATCACTCTTCTTGAGCCTCTGCATCACCCTCTTAAGCCTCTGCATTTCTCTCTTGAGCCTCTGCATCCCTCTCATAAGCCTCTGCCTCACTCTCTTAAGCCTCTGCATCACTCTCTTGGGCCTCGGCATCCCACTCTTGAGCCTCTGCATCATTCTCTTCAGCCTCTTCATCCCTCTCTTGAGCCTCTGCAACACTCTCTTCAGCCTCTGCATCACTCTCTTAAGCCTCTGAATCCCTCTCTTGAGGCCTCTGCATCACTCTCTAGAGCCTCTGGATCACTGTCTTCAGCCTCTGCATCACTCTCTTAAGCCTCTGCTTTCCTCTCTTGATCCTCTGCATCACTCTCTTGTGCCTCTGCATCACTCTCTTGATCGTCTGCATCACTCTCTTGAGCCTCTGCATCACTCTCTTGAGCCTCTCTATCACTCTCTTGAGGATCTGCATCACTCTCTTGAGCCTCTGCATCACTCTCTTAAGCCTCTGCATCCCTCTCTTGATTCTCTGCATCACTCTCTTGAGCCTCTGCATCATACTCATGAGCCTCTGCATCCATCTCTGAAGCCTCTACATCATTCTCTTGAGCCTCTGCTTCACTCCCTTGAGCCTCTGCATCACTCTCGTGAGCCTCTGCATCCCTCTCTGGAGCCTCAGCACCCCTCTCTTGAGCCTTTTGCAGCACTCTCTTGAGTCTCTGCATCATTCACTTGAGCCTCTGCATCCCTCTCTAAAGCCTCTGCATCACTATCTTGAGCCTCTGCATCCCTCTATTAATCCTCTTCATCATTCTCTTCATCCTCTGCATCACTCTCTTCAGCCTCTGCATCACTCTCTTGATCCTCTGCATCATTCTCTTGAGCCTCTGCATCCCTCTCGTGAGCCTCTGCATCACTCTCTTAAGCCTTTGCATACATATCTTAATCCTCTGCATCCCTCTCTTGAGCCTCTGCATCACTCTCAAGTGCCTCTGCATCTTTCTCTTGTGCCTCTGCATCACTCACTTTAGCCTCTGCATACCTCTCTTGAGTCTTTGCATCCCTCTATTGAGCCTATTCATCCCTCTCTTCAGCCTCTGCAACACTCTCGTAAGCCTCTTCATCACTCTATTAAGCCTCTGCATCACTCTCGTAATCCTCTGAATCACTCTCTTAAGCCTCTGCATCCCTCGCTAGATCCTCTGTATCCCTCTCTTCAGCCTCTGAATCCCTCTCTTGAGCCTCTGCACCACTCTCTTAAGCCTCTGCATCACTCTCGTAAGCCTCTGCATCACTCTATTAAGCCTCTTCATCACTCTCGTAAGCCTCTGCATCACTCTATTAAGCCTCTGCATCACTCTCGTAAGCCCCTGCAACCTTCTATTGAACCTCTGCATCACTCTCGTGAGCCTCTGCATCACCCTCTTAAGCCTCTGCATCCCTCTTTTGAGCCTCTGCATCCTTTTTGTGAGCCTCTGCATCTCTCTCTTGAACTCCTGCATCCCTTTCATGAGCCTTTGCATCCCTTCTTTGAGCCTCTGCATCACTCTCTTCAGCCTCTGCATCCCTCTCTTGAGCCTCTGCATCACTCTCAAGAGCCTATGCATCCCTCTCTTGTGCCTCTGCATCCCTCACTTGATCCTCTGCATCCTTCTCTTGAGCCCCTGCATCCCTCTCTTGTGCCTCTGCATCCCTCTCTTGAGCCTCTGCATCACTCTCAAGAGCCTCTGCATCCCTCTCTTGTTCCTCTGCCTCCCTTACTTGAGCCTCTGCATCCCTCTTCTGAGCCTCTGCATCATTCTCTTAAGCCTCTGCATCACTCTCTTCAGCCTCTGCATCCCTCTCTTGAGCCTCTGCATCATTCTCCTTAGCCTCTGCATCACTCTCTTGAGCCTCTGCATCACTCTCTTGACCTTCTACATCCCTCTCTTGAGCCTCTGCATCACTCTCTTGAGCCTCTGCATCACTCACTTAAGCCTCTGCATCCTTCTCTTGAGCCTCTGATTCCCTCTCTTGAGCCTCTGCATCACTCACTTGAGCCTCTGCATCACTCTCTAAAGCCTCTGCAGCACTCTCTTAAGCTTCTGCATCACTCTTTTGAGCCTCTACATTCCTCTCTTGAGCCTCTGCATCACTCTCGTAAGCCTCTGCATCCCTCTCTTAAGCCTCTGCATCCCTCTCTTGAGCCTCTGCATCACTCTCAAGTGCCTCTGCATCTTTCTCTTGTGTCTCTGCATCCCTCACTTTAGCCTCTGCACCCCTCTCTTGAGCCTATACATCCCTCTCTTGAGCCTCTGCATCCCTCTCTTGAGCCTCTGCGCCACTCTCTTAAGCCTCTGCATCACTCGCGTAAGCCTCTGCATCCCTCTCTTGAGCCTCTGCATCAGTCTCAAGAGCCTATGCATCCCTCTCTTGTGCCTCTGCATCCCTCACTTGTTCCTCTGCATCCTTCTCTTGAGCCCCTGCATCCCTCTCTTGAGCCTCTGCATCCCTCTCTTGAGCCTCTGCATCACTCTCAAGAGCCTCTGCATCCCTCTCTTGTGCCTCTGCATCCCTCACTTCAGCCTCTGCATCCCTCTCTTGAGCCTCTGCATCACTCTCTTAAGCCTCTGAATCACTTTCTTGAGCCTCTTCATCACTCTCTTGAGCCCCTGCATCCCTCTCTCAATCCTCTGCATCACTCTTCTTGAGCCTCTGCATCACCCTCTTAAGCCTCTGCATTTCTCTCTTGAGCCTCTGCATCCCTCTCATAAGCCTCTGCCTCACTCTCTTAAGCCTCTGCATCACTCTCTTCAGCCTCGGCATCCCTCTCTTGAGCCTCTGCATCATTCTCTTCAGCCTCTTCATCCCTCTCTTGAGCCTCTGGAACACTCTCTTCAGCCTCTGCATCACTCTCTTAAGCCTCTGAATCCCTCTCTTGAGGCCTCTGCATCACTCTCTAGAGCCTCTGGATCACTGTCTTCAGCCTCTGCATCACTCTCTTAAGCCTCTGCTTCCCTCTCTTGAGCCTCTGCATCACTCTCTTGAGCCTCTGCATCACACTCTTGATCGTCTGCATCACTCTCTTGATCGTCTGCATCACTCTCTTGAGCCTCTTCATCACTCAATTTAGCCTCTGCATCCCTCTCTTGAGCCTTTGCATCCCTCTATTGAGCCTATTCATCCCTCTCTTCAGCCTCTGCATCCCTCTCTTGTGCCTCTGCATCCCTCACTTGAGCCTCTGCATCCCTTTCTTGAGCCCCTGCATCCCTCTCTTGAGCCTCTGCATCCCTCTCTTGAGCCTCTGCATCACTCTCAAGAGCCTCTGCAACCCTCTCTTGTGCCTCTGCATCTCTCACTTGAGCCTCTGCATCCCTCTCTTGAGCCTCTGCATCACTCTCTTAAGCCTCTGAATCACTCTCTTGAGCCTCTGCATCACTCTCTTGAGCCCCTGCATCCCTCTCTCAATCCTCTGCATCACTCTTCTTGTGCCTCTGCATCACCCTCTTAAGCCTCTGCATTTCTCTCTTGAGCCTCTGCATCCCTCTCATAAACCTCTGCCTCACTCTCTTAAGCCTCTGCATCACTCTCTTGAGCCTCGGTATCCCTCTCTTGAGCCTCTGCATCATCCTCTTCAGCCTCTTCATCCCTCTCTTGAGCCTCTGCAACACTCTCTTCAGCCTCTGCATCACTCTCTTAAGCCTCTGAATCCCTCTCTTGAGGCCTCTGCATCACTCTCTAGAGCCTCTGGATCACTGTCTTCAGCCTCTGCATCACTCTCTTAAGCCTCTGCTTCCCTCTCTTGATCCTCTGCATCACTCTCTTGAGCCTCTGCATCACTCTCTTGAGCCTCTGCATCACTCTCTTGAGCCTCTCTGTCACTCTCTTGAGGCTCTGCATCACTCTCTTGAGCCTCTGCATCACTCTCTTAAGCCTCTGCATCCCTCTCTAGATTCTCTGCATCACTCTCTTGAGCCTCTGCATCATACTCATGAGCCTCTGCATCCATCTCTGAAGCCTCTACATCATTCTCTTGAGCCTCTGCTTCACTCTCTTGAGCCTCTGCATCACTCTCTTAAGCCTCTGCCTTTCTCTCTTGAGCCTCTGCATCACTCTGTTGAGCCTCTGCATCCCTCTCTTAAGCCTCTGCATCACTATCTTGAGCCTCTGCATCCCTCTGTTAATCCTCTGCATCATTCTCTTCAGCCTCTGCATCCCTCTCTTGAGCCTCTGCATCACTCTCTTGTGTCTCTGCACCACTCTCTTGAGCCTCTGCATCACTCTCTTGAGCCTCTGCATCACTCTCTTAAACCTCTGCATCCTTATCTTGATCCTCTGCATCACACTCTTGAGCCTCTGCATCATTTTCTTGAGCCTCTGCATCCTTCTTCTAAGCCTCTGCATCATTCTCTTCAGCCCCTACATCGCTCTCTTGAGCCTCTGCATCACTCTCTTAAGCCTCTGCACATCTCTCTTCAGCCTCTGCATCACTCTCTTGATCCTCTGCATCACTCTCTTGAGCCTCTGCATCATTCTCTTGAGCCTCTGCATCCCTCTCTTAAGACTATACATCATTCTCCTGAGCCTCTGCATCCCTCTCTTGAGACTTTGCATCACTCTCATAAGCCTCTGCATCCCTCTCTAGAGCCTCTGCATCCCTCTCTTGAGCCTCTGCATCACTCTCTTGAGCCTCTGCATCCCTGTCTTGAGCCTTTGCATAACTCTCTTAAGCCTCTGCATCCCTCTCTTAAACCTCTGCATCCCTCTCTTGGGCCTATGCATCACTCTCAAGTGCCTCTGCATCTTTCTCTTGTGCCTCTTCATCACTCAATTTAGCCTCTGCATCCCTCTCTTGAGCCTTTGCATCCCTCTATTGAGCCTATTCATCCCTCTCTTCAGCCTCTGCATCCCTCTCTTGAGCCTCTGCACCACTCTCTTAAGCCTCTGCATCACTCTCGTAAGCCTCTGCATCACTCTATTAAGCCTCTGCATCACTCTCGTAGTCCTCTGAATCACTCTCTTGAGCATCTCTATCATTCTCTTGAGCCCCTGCATCCCTCTATTGAGCCTCTGCATCACTCTCTTGAGCCTCTGCATCACCATCTAAAGCCTCTGCATCCCTCTTTTGAGCCTCTGCATCCCTTGCTTGAGCCTCTGCATCTCTCTCTTGAACTCCTGCATCCCTCTCATGAGCCTTTGCATCCCTCTCTTGTGCCTCTGCATCTCTCACTTGAGCCTCTGCATCCCTCTCTTGAGCCCCTGCATTCCTCTCTTGTGCCCCTGCATCCCTCTCTTGAGCCTCTGCATCACAATCAAGAGCCTCTGCATCCCTCTCTTGTGCCTCTGCATCCCAAATTGAGCCTCTGCATCCCTCTCCTGAGCCTCTGCATCCCTCTCTTAAGCCTCTGCATCACTCTCTTGAGCCTCTGCATCACTCTCTTGAGCCCCTGCATCCCTCTCTCATTCCTCTGCATCACTCTCTTGAGCCTCTGCATCACCCTCGTAAGCCTCTGCATTACTCTCTTATACCTCTACATCCCTCTCCTAAGCCTCTGCCTCACTCTCTTAAGCCTCTGCATCACTCTCTTGAGCGTCTGCATCCCTCTCTCGAGCCTCTGCATCACTCTCTTAAGCCTCTTCATCCCTCTCTTGAGCCTCTGCAACACTCTCTTCAGCCTCTGCATCCCTCTCTTCAGCCTCTGCAACACTCTCTTGAGCCTCTGCATCCCTCTCTTAAGCCTATGAATCCCTTTCCTGAGGCCTCTGCATCACTCTCTTTGATAAGGATGAGAGGATGCGGAGGCATAAGAGAGTAATGCAAAGGCTCAAGAGAAGGATGCAGAGGCTCAAGAGAGTGATGCAGAGGCTCACGAGAGGGATGCAGAGGCTTAAGAGAGTAATGCAAAGGCTCAAGAGAGGGATGCAGAGGCTCAAGAGAATGATGTAGAGGCTCAAGAGAGTAATGCAGAGGAACAAGAGAGTGATGCAGAGGCTGAAGAGAGAGATGCAGAGGCTTAAGAGAGTGATGCAGAGGCTCAGGAGAGTGATGCAGGGGCTCACGAGAGTGATGCAGAGGCTCAAGAGAGTGATGCAAAAGATTAATAGAGGGATGCAGAGGCTAAAGATAGTGATGCAGAGGATTAAGAGAGGGATGCAGAGGCTCAAGAGAATGATGCAGAGATTCAGGAGAGTGCTTCAAAAGGCTCAAGAGAGGGATGCTGAGGCTCCAGAGAGGGATGCAGAGGCTCAAGAGAGTGATGCAGAGGCTCAAGAGAGAAAGGTAGAGGCTTAAGAGAGTGATGCAGAGGCTCAATAGAGTGAAGCAGAGGCTCAAGAGAATGATGTAGAGGCTTAAGAGAGGGATGCCGAGGCTCAAGAGTATGATGCAGAGGCTCAAGAGAGTGATGCAGAGAATCAAGAGAGGGATGCAGAGGCTTAAGAGAGTGATGCAGAGGCTGAAGAGAGTGTTGCCGAGGCTCAAGAGAGGGATGCAGAGGCTCAAGAGAGTGATGAATAGGCTCAAGAGAGGGATGCAGAGGATCAAGAGAGGGAAGCAGACGCTTACGAGAGTGATGCAGAGGCTGAAGAGAGTGATGCAGAGGCTCTAGAGAGTGATGTAGAGACTGAAAAGAGTGATGCAGAGGATCAGAAGAGTGATGCAGAGGATCAAGAGAGTGATGCAGAGGCTCATGAGAGTGATGCCGAGGCTCAAGAGAGTTATGCAGAGGCTCAAGAGAGTGATGCAGAGGCTTACGAGAGTGGTACAGATGATCAAAGAGGGATGCAGAGGCTTAAGAGAGTGATGCAGAGACTGAAGAGAGTGTTGCAGAGTTTTAAGAGAGGGATGCTGAGGCTCAAGAGAGTGATGCAGAGGCTAAGATAGTGATGCAGAGGCTACAGAGAGTGATGCAGAGGCTTAAGAGATGGATGTAGAGGCACAAGAGAGGGATGTAGAGGCTCAAGAGAGTGATGCAGAGGCTCAAGAGAGTGGTGCAGAGGCTTAAGAGAGGGATGCAGAGGCTAAAGAGAGTGATGCAGAGGCTCAAGAGAGGGATGCAGAAGCTCAACAGAGTGATTCAGAGGTTTAAGATAGGGATGCAGAAACTCAAGAGAGGGATGCAGAGGCTCTTGAGAGTGATGCAGAGGCTCAGGAGAGGGATGCAGAGGCTCAGAAGAGGGATGCAGAGGCTCAAGAGAGGTATGCAGGGGCTCAAGAGAGGGATGCAGAGGCTCAAGTGAGGGAAGCAGAGGCACAAGAGAGAGATGCAGAGGCTCTTGTGAGTGACGCAGAGGCTCCAGAGAGGGATGCAGAGGATATAGAGAGTGATGCAAATCCTCTAGTGAGGGATGCAGAATCTCATGAGAAGGATGCAGGAGTTCAAGAGAGGAATGCAGAGGCTCAGGAGACGGATGCAGAGCCTCAAGAGAGGGATGTATTAGCCCAAGAGAGTGATGCAGAGGCTCAAGAGAGGGATGCAGAGGCTGAAGAGAGTGATGCAGAGGCTTAAGAGAGTGATGCAGAGGCTTAAGAGAGTGATGCAGAGGCTTAAGAGAGGGATGCAGAGGCTCAAGAGAGGGATGCAGAGGCTCAAGAGAAGGATGCAATTCCTCAAGAGAGGGATGCAGAGGCTCAAGTGAGGGATGCAGAGGCACAAGAGGGGGATGCAAATGCTTAAGAGATTGACGCAGAGGCTCAAGAGAGGGATGCAGAGGCTGAAGAGAGTGATGCAGAAGCTCAAGAGAGGGATGCAGAGGCTCATAAGAGGGATTCAGGAGTTCAAGAGAGACATGCAAAGGCTCATGAAAGGGATGCAGAGGCTTAAGAAAGTGATGCAGAGGCTCAAAAGAGAGATGCAGAGGCTTAGGAGGGTTATGCAGAGGCGCAAGAGAGTGTTGCAGAGGCTCAATAGAGGGATGCAGGGGCTCAAGAGAGTGATGGAGAGGCTCAAGAGAGTGATTCAGAGGTTTACGGGAGTGATGCAGAGGCTTAAGAGAGTGATGCAGAGGTTTACGAGAGTGATGCAGATGCTTAAGAGAGTGATGCAGAGGCTCATGAGAGGGATGGAGAGGCTCAAGAGAGTGATTCAGAGGTTTACGGTAGTGTTGCACAGTCTTAAGAGAGTGATGCAGAGGCTTAAGAGACGGATGCAGAGGCTTAAGAGAGGGATGCAGAGGCTCAAGGGAGGGATGCAGAGTCTCAAGTGAAGGATGCAGAGGCTCAAGTCAGGGATGCAGAGGCACAGAAGAGGGATGCAGAGGCTCTTGGGGGTGATGCAGAGGCTCAAGAGAGGGATGCAGAGGCTTAAGAGAGTGATGCAAAGGCTCAAGAGAGAGATGCAGAGGCTCATGAGAGGGATGCAGGAGTTCAAGAGAGGGATGCAGAGGCTCACGAGAGTGATGCAAAGGCTCAAGAGAGTGATGCACAGGCTAAAGAGAGTGTTGCAGAGGCTTAAGAGAGTGATGCAGAGGCTTAAGAGAGGGATGCAGAGGCTCAAGAGAATGATGCAGAAGCTCAAGGGAGTGATGCAGAGGCTTAGGAGAATGATGCAGAGGCTCAAGAGAGGGATGCAGAGAATGAAGAGAGTGATGAAGAGGCTCAAGTGAGTGATGCAGAGGTTCAATAGATGGAGGCAGAGGCTCAAGAAAGGGATGCAGAGGCTTAAAAATGTGATGAAGAGGCTCAAGTGAGTGATGCAGAGGTTCAATAGATGGAGGCAGAGGCTCAAGAAAGGGATGCAGAGGCTTAAAAATGTGATGCAGAGCCTCAAAATAGAGATGCAGAGGCTTAAGAGGGTGATGCAGAGGCTCAGGAGAGTGATGCAGAGGCTCAAGGGAGGGATGCAGAGGCTGAAAAGAGTGATAAAGAGACTCAAGAGAGTTATGCAGAGGCTCAAGAGAGAGGTGCAGAGGCTTACGAGAGTGATGCAGAGGCTCTAGCGAGCGATGTAGAGGCTCAAGCGAGTGATGCAGAAGCTAAAGAGAGTGATGCAGAGGCTTAAGAGAGTGATGCAGAGGCTCAAGAGAGTGATGCAGAGGCTCAAGAGAGGGATTCATAGGCTCAAGAGATGGATGCAGAGGCTTAAGAGAGTGATGCAGAGGCTCAAGAGAGTGATGCAGAGGCTCGAGAGAGTGATGCAGAGGCGCAAAAGAGGGATTCAGAGGCTCAAGAGAGGGAGGCAGAGGCTGATGAGAGAGATGCAGAGGCTCAAGAGAGGGATGCAAAGGCTCAAGAGAGTGATGCAGAGACTCACGAGAGTTATGCAGGTGCTCAAGAGAGTGATGCAGAGGCTTAAGAGAGTGATTGAGAGGCTCAAGAGAGTGATGCAGAGGCTCAAGAGAGTGATGCAGAGGCTATAGAGAGTGAAGCAGAGGCTTAAGAGAGTGATGCAGAGGCTTAAGAGAGGGATGCAGAGGCTCAAGAGAGTGATGCAGAGGCTCAGGAGAGTGATGCAGAGGCTTAGGAGAATGATGCAGAAACTCAAGAGAGGGTTGCAGAGATTGAAGATAGTGATGCAGAGGCTCAAGGGAGTGATGCAGAGGCTCAAGAGAATGATGCAGAGGCTCAAGAGAGTGTTGCAGAGTATGAAGAGAGGGATGCAGAGGCTTAAGAGAGGGATGCAGAGGCTTAAGAGAGTAATGCAGAGGCTCAAGAGAGTGATGCAGAGGATATAAAGAGGGATTTAGAGGCTCAAGAGAGGGATTCAGAGGTTTAAGAGAGTGATGCAGTGGCTGAAAAGAGTGTTGCAGAGGTTCAAGAAAAGGATGCAGATGCTTAAGAAGGTGATGCAGAGCCTCAAGAGAGTGATGCAGAGGGTCAAGCGAGGGATGCAGGGGCCCAAGAGAGTGATGCAGATGCTCAAGAGAGGGATGCAGAGGTTGAAGAGAGTGATGCAGCGGCTCGAGAGAGTGATGCAGAGGCTCAATAAAGGGATTCAGAGGCTCAAGAAAGGGATGCAGAGGCTTAGGAGAGTGATGCAGACGCCTAAGAGAGGGATGCAGAGGCTCAAGAGAGTGATGCCGAGGCTCCAGAGATTGATGCAGAGGCTTAGGAGAATGATCCAGAGGCTCAAGAGAGGGTTGCAGAGGCTGAAGAGAGTGATGCAGAGGCTTAAGTGATTGATGCAGAGGCTTAAGTGATTGATGCAGAGGCTTAAGACAGGGACGCATTGGCTCAAGAGAGTTATGCAGAGGCTGAAGAGAGAGATGCAGAGGCTTAAGAGAGTGATGCAGAGGCTCACGAGAGTGATTCAGAGGCTCAAGCGAATGATGTAGAAGCTTAAGAGAGGGATGCAGAGGCTCAAGAGAATGATGCAGTGGCACAAGAGAGTGATGCAGAGGATGAAGAGAGGGATGCAGAGGATTAAGAGAGTGATGCAGAAGCTGAAGAGAGTGTTGCAGAGGCTTAAGAGAGGGATGCAGAGGGTCAAGAGAGTGATGCAAAGGCTCAAAAGAGTGATGCAGAGGCTCAAGACAGGGGATGCAGAGGCTTAAGAGAGGGATGCATTGACTCAAATGAGTGATGCAGAGGCTCAAGAAAGGGATGCAGAAGCTTAAGAGAGTGATGCAAAGGCTCAAAATAGGGATGCAGTGGCTCATGAGAGGGATGCAGAGGCTCAAGTGAGGGATGGAGAGGCTTAGGAGAATGATGCAGAGGCTCAAGAGAGGGATGCAGAGGCTCAAAAGAGTGATGCAGAGACTCAAGAGAGTGATGCAGAAGCTGAAGAGAGTGATGCAGAGGCTTAAGAGAGTGATGCAGAGGCTCATGAGAGGGATTCAGAGGCTTAAGAGAGTGATGCACAGGCCTCAAGAGAGTGAGGCAGAGGCTGAAGAGAGTGTTACAGAGGCGCTAGAGAGTGATGCAGAGGCTCAGGAGAGTGTTGCAGAGGATCAAGAGAGGGATGCAGAGGCTTAAGAGAGTGATGCAGATGCTGAAGAGTGTTGCAGAGGCTTTAGAGAGGGATGCAGAGGCTCAAGAGAGTGATGCAAAGGCTCAAGAGACTGATGCAGAAGCTCAAGACAGGGGATGCAGAGGCTTAAGAGAGGGATGCAGAGACTCAAAAGAGTGATGCAGAGGCTCAAGAAAGGGATGCAGAGGCTTAAGAGAGTGATGCAAAGGCTCAAGAGAGGGATGCAGAGGCTCATTAGAGGGATGCAGAGGCTCAAGTGAGGGATGGAGAGGCTTAGGAGATTGATGCAGAGGCTCAAGAGAGGGATGCAGAGGCTCAATAGAGTGATGCAGAGGCTAAAGAGAGTGATGCAGGGGCTCAAGAGAGTGATGCAGAGGCTTACGAGAGTGATTGAGAGGCTCAAGAGAGTGATGCAGAGGCTCAAGAGAGTGATGCAGTGGCTAAAGAGAGTGATGCAGAGGCTTAAGAGAGTGAAGCAGAGGCTTAAGAGAGGGATGCAGAGGCTCAAGAGAGTGATGCAGGGCCTCAAGAGAGTGATGCAGAGGCTTAGGAGAATGATGCAGAGGCTCAAGAGAGGGATGCAGAGGCTGAACAGAATGATGCAGAGGCTTAAGAGAGTGATGCAGAGGCTGAAGAGAATGATGCAGAGGCTGAATTTTGGAGCCAAATTCTGGCTGTCTGCTCGTATTCGCAGTTTGAAATTAAGGCTTTTTATACCGAAAAAATGGCAAATGCTGAGAGGGGTGATGGATCACATTTTGCCAAAACCCCCCTGCAGTTTTCAAAATATCCCAAACATAACAAATTCGGCGCTTGAGCAATATTTTTTAGCCAAATTCTGGCTCTTTGCACGTATTCGCAGTTTGAAATTACGATTTTTTATACCGAAAATATGCCAATTACTGAAAGCAGTGATGGATCTCATTTTGCCCAAACACTCCCTGCAGCTTTTAAAAAATCCCAAACATCCCAAATTCGACCCTTGATCCTAATTTTGGAGCCAAATTCTGACTCTCTGCACGTATTCGCAGTTTGAAATTACGAATTTATATACTAATAATATGCCGCAACAGCTCAAACCCTAAGGGAGAAACACCCACCCTGGGCTCCGCGTGAGGCCGACTAGGTTACCTAACCTACCTAACCTAACTTAGGACCTAGGTTAGGTTAGGTAGGGTTGGTTAGGTTCTGTTATATATCTACGATAATTTTAACTCCAATTAAAAAAAATTTACCTCATACATAATGAAATGGGTAGCTTTATCATTTCATAAGAAAAAAATTTCCGGAAAAATTATTTCCGGAAAACTTGGCTTATTAGGCAAATCGGTCTTTGCATAGTAGGCTGAAAAGTGCGTTCTGGCTACTAGGTACGACATATATACATATATATATATAAAGGCCAAATCACATATCGTGATACTAAAATAGTATCGAAATATTGGTAAAAATGAATATATTTACGTAATATCGAACTACATGAAAAACGTGAAAAAAATCATTATTATACCAAATTTGAGGATTTTAACTTAAAATCATTGAGCGACGTTTCGTATTTTTTAGACCCTAGAAAAGACGTATAAAGATGTTGCTTCTAATACAAATGATAAAAATCAATGTGTTTTCATTAAAATTAAATAAAATGTTCCTGATTTTCGGTTTATATTACCGATGGAAGATGTACACGTAAAACCGCTCTAATCCGGCTGAAACGTCGATATATGCAATAAAAACAGAACTTCTCCCCTTTTCAATATCTTACTCAGTATTTTAACGAGAAACAAATAGTTGATTGAAAATGAAGTGTTTAAGGTTAATTTCTAATCATTTATGTGTTTGCATCATTTTTATCGTATATTTAATTAATTAATAACAATAAATTGAACATTCCCAAAAACGAGGAAAAACAACAAAATATTGCCTAATTAGATGATATTTTGTTTATATCACATAAAGGAAAAGGGGATGATAAACGTTAAAATATTGCTGAATTCGATGATTTTTAGTACGATACAAAATGCAAGAAAACTTGCTTAAAATACAATATTATGCGAAATTCTGAGATTTGAAGGCCAAATCACATATCGTGATACTACATGAAATAGTATCTAAATATTGGTATAAATGAA
Source organism: Procambarus clarkii (assembly GCF_040958095.1). Lineage (NCBI taxonomy): Eukaryota > Metazoa > Arthropoda > Malacostraca > Decapoda > Cambaridae > Procambarus > Procambarus clarkii. The sequence continues at coordinate 32,960,416 of NC_091212.1, forward strand.
TATATTTAAATAATATCAAACTACATGTAAAACGTGAACAAAATCATTATTATACCATATTTGAGGATTTTAACTTCGAATCATAGAGCGACGATTCGTATTTTTTAGACCCTAGAAAAGACGTATAAAGATGTTGCTTCTAATACAAATGATAAAAATCAATGTGTTTTCATTAAAATTAACTAAAATGTTCCTGATTTTCGGTTTATATTACCGATGGAAGATGTACACGTAAAACCGCTCTAATCCGGCTGAAACGTCGATATATGCAATAAAAACAGATCTTCTCCCCTTTTCAATACCTTACTCGGTATTTTTACGAGAAACAAATAGATGATTGAAAATAAAATGTTTAAGGTTAATTTCTAATCAATTATGTGTTTGCATCATTTTTATCGTATATTTAATGAATTAATAACAATAAACTGAAAATTCACAAAAACGTGAAAAACAGCAAAATATTGCCTAATTCGATGATATATTGTTTATATCACATAAAGGAAAAGGCGATGATAAACGTCAAAATATTGCTGAATTCGATGATTTTTAGTACGGAACAAAATGCAAGAAAACTTGCTTAAAATGCAATATTATGCGAGAATCTGAGATTTGAAGGCCAAATCACATATCGTGATACTACATGAAATAGTATCGAAATATTGGTAAAAATGAATATATTTACGTAATATCAAACTACATGAAAAACGTGAAAAAAGTCATTATTATACCAAATTTGAGGATTTTAACTTCGAATCATAGAGCGACGTTTCGTATTTTTGAAACCCTAGAAAAGACGTATAAAGATGTTGCTTTTAGAAGCAACATCTTCATCTACAAATGATAAAAATCAATGTTTTTTAATTAAAATTAACTAAAGTGTTCCTGATTTTTGGTTTATATTACCGTTGGAAGATATATACGTAAAACTGTTCTAATCCGGCTGAAACGTCGATATATGAAATAAAAACAGAACTTCTCCCCTTTTCAATATCTTACTCAGTATTTTAATGAGAAACAAATAGATGATTGAAACCTAAGTATTTAAGGTTATTTTCTTATCAATTATGTGATTGCATCATTTTTATCGTTTATTTAATGAATTAATAACAATAAACTGAAAATTCTCAAAAACGTGGAAAAACGGATAAATATTGCCTAATTCGATGATATTTTGTTTAAATCACATAAAGGAAAAGGGGTCAAAATATTGCTAAATTCGATGATTTTTAGTACAAAACAAAATGCAAGAAAACTTGCTTAAAAATGCAAAATTTACGAAATTCTCAGATTTGAAGTCCAAATCACATATCGTGAGAAAACATGAAGTAGTATCGAAATATTGATAAAAACGAATATATTTACGTAAAATCACACTACATAAATTACGTGAAAAAAGTCACTATATTACCATATTTAAGGATTTTAACTTCAAATCATAGAGCGAGGTTTCGTATTATTTAGATCCAAGAAAAGATATATGACAATGTTGTTTCCAATACAAATGATAAAAAACAATGTGTTTTCATTAGAATTAACTAAAATGTTCCTGATTTTTCGTTTATATTACCGATGGAAGATATACACGTAAAACCGCTCTAATCCGGCTGAAACATCAATATATGCAATAAAAACAGAACTTCTCCCCTTTTCAATATCTTACTCAGTATTTTAACGAGAAACAAATAGTTGATTAAAAATGTAGTGTTTAAGGTTAATTTCTAATCAATAATGTGTTTGCATCATTTTTATCGTATATTTAATGAATTAATAACAATAAAGTGAAAATTCCCCAAAACGGGGAAAAACAGCAAAACATTGGCTTATTAGATGATATTTTGTTTATGTCACATAAAGGAAAAGGTGATGATAAACGTTAAAATATTGCTGAATTCGATTATTTTTAGTACGAAACAAAATGCTAGAAAACTTGCTTAAAATGCAATATTATGCGAAATTCTCAGATATGTAGGCCAAATCACATATCGTGATACTACATGAAATAGTATCGAAATATTGGTAAAAGTGAGTATATTTACGTAATATCAAACTACATGAAAAACGTGTAAAAAATCATTATTATACCAAATTTGAGGATTTTAACTTCGAATTATAGAGCGACGTTTCGTATTTTTTAGACCATAGAAAAGACGTATAAAGATGTTGCTTCTAATACAAATGATAAAAGTCAATGTGTTTTCATTACAATTAACTAAAATGTTCCTGATTTTCGGTTTATATTACCGATGGAAGATGTACACGTAAAACCGCTCTAATCCGGCTCAAACGTCGATATATGCAATAAAAACAGAACTTCTCCCCTTTTCAATACCTTACTCAGTATTTTAACGAGAAACAAATAGATGATTGAAAATGAAGTGTTTAAGGTTAATTTCTAATCAATTATGTGTTTCCATCATTTTTATTGTATATTTAATGAATTAATAACAATAAACTGAAAATTCACAAAAACGTGAAAAAACAGCAAAATATTGCCTAATTCGATGATATTGTGTTTATATCACATAAAGGAAAAGGAGATGATAAACGTCAAAATATTGCTAAATTCGATGATTTTTCGTGCGAAACAAAATGCAAGAAAACTTGCTTAAAATGCAATATTATGCTAAATTCTGTGATTTGAAGGCCAAATCACATATCGTGATACTACCTGAAGTAGTATCGAAATATTGGTATAAATGAATATATTTACGTAATATCAAACTACATGAAAAACGCGAAAACAAAAACTATTATACCAAATTTGAGGATTTTAACTTCGAATCATAAAGCAAGGTTTCGTATTATTTAGATCTAAGAAAAGACATATGACAATGTTGTTTCCAGTACAAATGATAAAAATCAGTTTGTTTTCATTAGAATTACCTAAAATGATCCTGATTTTCCGTTTATATTACCGATGGAAGATGTACACGTAAAACCGCTCTATTCCGGCTGAAACGTCGATATATGCATTAAAAACCGAACTTCTCCCCTTTTCAATATCTTACTCAGTATTTTAACGAGAAGCAAATAAATGATTAAAAATGAAGTATTTAAGGTTATTATCTAATCAATTATGTGTTTGCATCATTTTTATCGTATATATAATGAATTAATACCAATAAACTGAAAATTCACAAAAACGTGGAAAAACGGTAAAATTTTGCCTAATTCGATGATATTTTGTTAAAAATCACATAAAGGAAAAGGGATGATAAACGTCAAAATATTGCTAAATTAGATGATTTTTAGTACAAAACAAAATGCAAGAAACATACTTAAAAATGCAAAATTTGCGAAATTCTAAGGTTTGAAGGCCAAATCACATATCGTGAGAAAACATGAAGTAATATCGAAATATTGGTATAAACGAATATATATATACGTAAAATCACACTACATGAAAAACGTGAAAAAAATCACTATTTTACCATATATGAGGATTTTAACTTCAAATCATAGAGCGAGGAATCGTAGTATTTACATCCAAGAAAAGACATATGACAATGTTGTTTCCAATACAAATGATAAAAATCAATGTGTTTTCATTAGAATTAACTAAAATGATCCTGATTTTCCGTTTATATTACCGTTGGAAGATGTACACGTAAAATCGCTCTAATCCGGCTGAAACGTCGATATATGCAATAAAACAGAACTCCTCTTCTAAATATCTTACACAGTATTTTAACGAGAAAGAAATAGATGATTGAAAATGAAGTGTTTAAGGTTGATTTCTAATCAATTATGTGTTTGCATCATTTTATTTATTTAATGAATTAATAACAATAAACTGAAAATTCACAAAAACGTGGAAAAACGGTAAAATATTGCCTAACTCGATGATATTTTGTTTAAATCACGTAAAGGAAAAGGGGATGATAAACATCAAAATATTGCTAAATTAGATGATTTTTAGTACAAAACAAAATGCAAGAAACATGCTTAAAAATGCAAAATTTGCGAAATTCTGAGGTTTGAAGGCCAAATCACATATCGTGAGGAAACATGAAGTAGTATCGAAATATTGGTAAAAACGAATATATTTACGTAAAATCACACTACATGAATAACGTTAAAAAGTCACTATATTACCATATTTATGGATTTTAACTTCAAATCATAGAGCGAGGTTTCATATTATTTAGATCCAAGAAAAGACATATGACAATATTGTTTCCAATACAAATGATAAAAATCAATGTGTTTTCATTAGAATTAACTAAAATGTTCCTGATTTTTCGTTTATATTACCGATGGAAGATGTACACGTAAAACCGCTCTAATCCGGCTGAAACGTCAATATGTGCAATAAAACAGAACTTCTCCCCTTTTCAATATCTTACTCAGTATTTTAACGAGAAACAAATAGTTGATTGAAAATGAAGTGTTTAAGGTTAATTTCTAATCATTTATGTGTTTGCATCATTTTTATCGTATATTTAATTAATTAATAACAATAAATTGAACATTCCCAAAAACGAGGAAAAACAACAAAATATTGCCTAATTAGATGATATTTTGTTTATATCACATAAAGGAAAAGGGGATGATAAACGTTAAAATATTGCTGAATTCGATGATTTTTAGTACGATACAAAATGCAAGAAAACTTGCTTAAAATACAATATTATGCGAAATTCTGAGATTTGAAGGCCAAATCACATATCGTGATACTACATGAAATAGTATCTAAATATTGGTATAAATGAATATATTTAAATAATATCAAACTACATGTAAAACGTGAACAAAATCATTATTATACCATATTTGAGGATTTTAACTTCGAATCATAGAGCGACGATTCGTATTTTTTAGACCCTAGAAAAGACGTATAAAGATGTTGCTTCTAATACAAATGATAAAAATCAATGTGTTTTCATTAAAATTAACTAAAATGTTCCTGATTTTCGGTTTATATTACCGATGGAAGATGTACACGTAAAACCGCTCTAATCCGGCTGAAACGTCGATATATGCAATAAAAACAGATCTTCTCCCCTTTTCAATACCTTACTCGGTATTTTTACGAGAAACAAATAGATGATTGAAAATAAAATGTTTAAGGTTAATTTCTAATCAATTATGTGTTTGCATCATTTTTATCGTATATTTAATGAATTAATAACAATAAACTGAAAATTCACAAAAACGTGAAAAACAGCAAAATATTGCCTAATTCGATGATATATTGTTTATATCACATAAAGGAAAAGGCGATGATAAACGTCAAAATATTGCTGAATTCGATGATTTTTAGTACGGAACAAAATGCAAGAAAACTTGCTTAAAATGCAATATTATGCGAGAATCTGAGATTTGAAGGCCAAATCACATATCGTGATACTACATGAAATAGTATCGAAATATTGGTAAAAATGAATATATTTACGTAATATCAAACTACATGAAAAACGTGAAAAAAGTCATTATTATACCAAATTTGAGGATTTTAACTTGGAATCATAGAGCGACGTTTCGTATTTTTGAAACCCTAGAAAAGACGTATAAAGATGTTGCTTTTAGAAGCAACATCTTCATCTACAAATGATAAAAATCAATGTTTTTTCATTAAAATTAACTAAAGTGTTCCTGATTTTTGGTTTATATTACCGTTGGAAGATGTATACGTAAAACTGTTCTAATCCGGCTGAAACGTCGATATATGAAATAAAAACAGAACTTCTCCCCTTTTCAATATCTTACTCAGTATTTTAATGAGAAACAAATAGATGATTGAAACCTAAGTATTTAAGGTTATTTTCTTATCAATTATGTGATTGCATCATTTTTATCGTTTATTTAATGAATTAATAACAATAAACTGAAAATTCTCAAAAACGTGGAAAAACGGATAAATATTGCCTAATTCGATGATATTTTGTTTAAATCACATAAAGGAAAAGGGGTCAAAATATTGCTAAATTCGATGATTTTTAGTACAAAACAAAATGCAAGAAAACTTGCTTAAAAATGCAAAATTTACGAAATTCTCAGATTTGAAGTCCAAATCACATATCGTGAGAAAACATGAAGTAGTATCGAAATATTGATAAAAACGAATATATTTACGTAAAATCACACTACATAAATTACGTGAAAAAAGTCACTATATTACCATATTTAAGGATTTTAACTTCAAATCATAGAGCGAGGTTTCGTATTATTTAGATCTAAGAAAAGACATATGACAATGTTGTTTCCAGTACAAATGATAAAAATCAGTTTGTTTTCATTAGAATTACCTAAAATGATCCTGATTTTCCGTTTATATTACCGATGGAAGATGTACACGTAAAACCGCTCTATTCCGGCTGAAACGTCGATATATGCATTAAAAACCGAACTTCTCCCCTTTTCAATATCTTACTCAGTATTTTAACGAGAAGCAAATAAATGATTAAAAATGAAGTATTTAAGGTTATTATCTAATCAATTATGTGTTTGCATCATTTTTATCGTATATATAATGAATTAATACCAATAAACTGAAAATTCACAAAAACGTGGAAAAACGGTAAAATTTTGCCTAATTCGATGATATTTTGTTAAAAATCACATAAAGGAAAAGGGATGATAAACGTCAAAATATTGCTAAATTAGATGATTTTTAGTACAAAACAAAATGCAAGAAACATACTTAAAAATGCAAAATTTGCGAAATTCTAAGGTTTGAAGGCCAAATCACATATCGTGAGAAAACATGAAGTAATATCGAAATATTGGTATAAACGAATATATATATACGTAAAATCACACTACATGAAAAACGTGAAAAAAATCACTATTTTACCATATATGAGGATTTTAACTTCAAATCATAGAGCGAGGAATCGTAGTATTTACATCCAAGAAAAGACATATGACAATGTTGTTTCCAATACAAATGATAAAAATCAATGTGTTTTCATTAGAATTAACTAAAATGATCCTGATTTTCCGTTTAAATTTCCGTTGGAAGATGTACACGTAAAATCGCTCTAATCCGGCTGAAACGTCGATATATGCAATAAAACAGAACTCCTCTTTTAAATATCTTACACAGTATTTTAACGAGAAAGAAATAGATGATTGAAAATGAAGTGTTTAAGGTTGATTTCTAATCAATTATGTGTTTGCATCATTTTATTTATTTAATGAATTAATAACAATAAACTGAAAATTCACAAAAACGTGGAAAAACGGTAAAATATTGCCTAACTCGATGATATTTTGTTTAAATCACATAAAGGAAAAGGGGATGATAAACATCAAAATATTGCTAAATTAGATGATTTTTAGTACAAAACAAAATGCAAGAAACATGCTTAAAAATGCAAAATTTGCGAAATTCTGTGGTTTGAAGGCCAAATCACATATCGTGAGGAAACATGAAGTAGTATCGAAATATTGGTAAAAACGAATATATTTACGTAAAATCACACTACATGAATAACGTTAAAAAGTCACTATATTACCATATTTATGGATTTTAACTTCAAATCATAGAGCGAGGTTTCATATTATTTAGATCCAAGAAAAGACATATGAAAATATTGTTTCCAATACAAATGATAAAAATCAATGTGTTTTCATTAGAATTAACTAAAATGTTCCTGATTTTTCGTTTATATTACCGATGGAAGATGTACACGTAAAACCGCTCTAATCCGGTTGAAACGTCAATATGTGCAATAAAACAGAACTTCTCCCCTTTTCAATATCTAACTCAGTATTTTAACTAGAAACAAATAGTTGATTGAAAATGAAGTGTTTAAGGTTAATTTCTAATCAATGAAACATTTAAGGATGTTTCAACATCACATTTAAGGATGTGTTTGCATCATTTTTATCGTATATTTAATGAATTAATAACAATAAACTGAAAACTCACAAAAACGTGGAAAACCCGCAAAATATTGCCTAATTCGATGATATTTTGTTTATATCACAAAAAGGAAAAGGGGGTGATAAACGTCAAAATATTGCTGAATTCGATGATTTTTAGTACGGAACAAAATGCAAGAAAACTTGCTTAAAATGCAATATTATAGGAAAATCTGAGATTTGAAGGCCAAATCACATATCGTGATACTACATGAAATAGTATCGAAATATTGGTAAAAATGAATATATTTACGTAATATAAAACTACATGAAAAACGTCAAAAAAGTCATTATTATACCAAATTTGAGGATTTTAACTTCGAATCATAGAGCGACGTTTCGTATTTTTTTAGACCATAGAAAAGACGTATAAAGATGTTGCTTCTAATACAAATGATAAAAGTCAATGTGTTTTCATTACAATTAACTAAAATGTTCCTGATTTTCGGTTTATATTACCGATGGAAGATGTACACGTAAAACCGCTCTAATCCGGCTCAAACGTCGATATATGCAATAAAAACAGAACTTCTCCCCTTTACAATACCTTACTCAGTATTTTAACGAGAAACAAATAGATGATTGAAAATGAAGTGTTTAAGGTTAATTTCTAATCAATTATGTGTTTCCATCATTTTTATCGTATATTTAATGAATTAATAATAATAAACTGAAAATTCACAAAAACGTGAAAATATTGCCTAATTCGATGATATTGTGTTTATATCACATAAAGGAAAAGGAGATGATAAACGTCAAAATATTGCTAAATTCGATGATTTTTCGTGCGAAACAAAATGCAAGAAAACTTGCTTAAAATGCAATATTATGCTAAATTCTGTGATTTGAAGGCCAAATCACATATCGTGATAATACCTGAAATAGTATCGAAATATTGGTATAAATGAATATATTTACGTAATATCAAACTACATGAAAAACGCGAAAACAGTAACTATTATACCAAATTTGAGGATTTTAACTTCGAATCATAAAGCAAGGTTTCGTATTATTTAGATCTAAGAAAAGACATATGACAATGTTGTTTCCAATACAAATGATAAAAATCAGTGTGTTTTCATTAGAATTACCTAAAATGATCCTGATTTTCCGTTTATATTACCGATGGAAGATGTACACGTAAAACCGCTCTATTCCGGCTGAAACGTCGATATATGCATTAAAAACCGAACTTCTCCCCTTTTCAATATCTTACTCAGTATTTTAACGAGAAGCAAATAAATGATTAAAAATGAAGTATTTAAGGTTATTATCTAATCAATTATGTGTTTGCATCATTTTTATCGTATATATAATGAATTAATACCAATAAACTGAAAATTCACAAAAACGTGGAAAAACGGTAAAATTTTGCCTAATTCGATGATATTTTGTTTAAATCACATAAAGGAAAAGGGATGATAAACGTCAAAATATTGCTAAATTAGATGATTTTTAGTACAAAACAAAATGCAAGAAACATACTTAAAAATGCAAAATTTGCGAAATTCTAAGGTTTGAAGGCCAAATCACATATCGTGAGAAAACATGAAGTAATATCGAAATATTAGTTTAAACGAATATATATATACGTAAAATCACACTACATGAAAAACGTGAAAAAAATCACTATTTTACCATATATGAGGATTTTAACTTCAAATCATAGAGCGAGGATTCGTAGTATTTACATCCAAGAAAAGACATATGACAATGTTGTTTCCAATACAAATGATAAAAATCAATGTGTTTTCATTAGAATTAACTAAAATGATCCTGATTTTCCGTTTATATTTCCGTTGGAAGATGTACACGTAAAATCGCTCTAATCCGGCTGAAACGTCGATATATGCAATAAAACAGAACTCCTCTTTTAAATATCTTACACAGTATTTTAACGAGAAAGAAATAGATGATTGAAAATGAAGTGTTTAAGGTTGATTTCTAATCAATTATGTGTTTGCATCATTTTATTTATTTAATGAATTAATAACAATAAACTGAAAATTCACAAAAACGTGGAAAAACGGTAAAATATTGCCTAACTCGATGATATTTTGTTTAAATCACATAAAGGAAAAGGGGATGATAAACATCAAAATATTGCTAAATTAGATGATTTTTAGTACAAAACAAAATGCAAGAAACATGCTTAAAAATGCAAAATTTGCGAAATTCTGAGGTTTGAAGGCCAAATCACATATCGTGAGGAAACATGAAGTAGTATCGAAATATTGGTAAAAACGAATATATTTACGTAAAATCACACTACATGAATAACGTTAAAAAGTCACTATATTACCATATTTATGGATTTTAACTTCAAATCATAGAGCGAGGTTTCATATTATTTAGATCCAAGAAAAGACATATGACAATATTGTTTCCAATACAAATGATAAAAATCAATGTGTTTTCATTAGAATTAACTAAAATGTTCCTGATTTTTCGTTTATATTACCGATGGAAGATGTACACGTAAAACCGCTCTAATCCGGCTGAAACGTCAATATGTGCAATAAAACAGAACTTCTCCCCTTTTCAATATCTAACTCAGTATTTTAACTAGAAACAAATAGTTGATTGAAAATGAAGTGTTTAAGGTTAATTTCTAATCAATGAAACATTTAAGGATGTTTCAACATCACATTTAAGGATGTGTTTGCATCATTTTTATCGTATATTTAATGAATTAATAACAATAAACTGAAAATTCACAAAAACGTGGAAAACCCGCAAAATATTGCCTAATTCGATGATATTTTGTTTATATCACAAAAAGGAAAAGGGGGTGATAAACGTCAAAATATTGCTGAATTCGATGATTTTTAGTACGGAACAAAATGCAAGAAAACTTGCTTAAAATGCAATATTATGTGAAAATCTGAGATTTGAAGGCCAAATCACATATCGTGATACTACATGAAATAGTATCGAAATATTGGTAAAAATGAATATATTTACGTAATATAAAACTACATGAAAAACGTGAAAAAAGTCATTATTATACCAAATTTGAGGATTTTAACTTCGAATCATAGAGCGACGTTTCGTATTTTTTTAGACCATAGAAAAGACGTATAAAGATGTTGCTTCTAATACAAATGATAAAAGTCAATGTGTTTTCATTACAATTAACTAAAATGTTCCTGATTTTCGGTTTATATTACCGATGGAAGATGTACACGTAAAACCGCTCTAATCCGGCTCAAACGTCGATATATGCAATAAAAACAGAACTTCTCCCCTTTTCAATACCTTACTCAGTATTTTAACGAGAAACAAATAGATGATTGAAAATGAAGTGTTTAAGGTTAATTTCTAATCAATTATGTGTTTCCATCATTTTTATCGTATATTTAATGAATTAATAACAATAAACTGAAAATTCACAAAAACGTGAAAATACAGCAAAATATTGCCTAATTCGATGATATTGTGTTTATATCACATAAAGGAAAAGGAGATGATAAACGTCAAACTATTGCTAAATTCGATGATTTTTCGTGCGAAACAAAATGCAAGAAAACTTGCTTAAAATGCAATATTATGCTAAATTCTGTGATTTGAAGGCCAAATCACATATCGTGATAATACCTGAAATAGTATCGAAATATTGGTATAAATGAATATATTTACGTAATATCAAACTACATGAAAAACGCGAAAACAGTAACTATTATACCAAATTTGAGGATTTTAACTTCGAATCATAAAGCAAGGTTTCGTATTATTTAGATCTAAGAAAAGACATATGACAATGTTGTTTCCAATACAAATGATAAAAATCAGTGTGTTTTCATTAGAATTACCTAAAATGATCCTGATTTTCCGTTTATATTACCGATGGAAGATGTACACGTAAAACCGCTCTATTCCGGCTGAAACGTCGATATATGCATTAAAAACCGAACTTCTCCCCTTTTCAATATCTTACTCAGTATTTTAACGAGAAGCAAATAAATGATTAAAAATGAAGTATTTAAGGTTATTATCTAATCAATTATGTGTTTGCATCATTTTTATCGCATATATAATGAATTAATACCAATAAACTGAAAATTCACAAAAACGTGGAAAAACGGAAAAATTTTGCCTAATTCGATGATATTTTGTTTAAATCACATAAAGGAAAAGGGATGATAAACGTCAAAATATTGCTAAATTAGATGATTTTTAGTACAAAACAAAATGCAAGAAACATACTTAAAAATGCAAAATTTGCGAAATTCTAAGGTTTGAAGGCCAAATCACATATCGTGAGAAAACATGAAGTAATATCGAAATATTGGTATAAACGAATATATATATACGTAAAATCACACTACATGAAAAACGTGAAAAAAATCACTATTTTACCATATATGAGGATTTTAACTTCAAATCATAGAGCGAGGATTCGTAGTATTTACATCCAAGAAAAGACATATGACAATGTTGTTTCCAATACAAATGATAAAAATCAATGTGTTTTCATTAGAATTAACTAAAATGATCCTGATTTTCCGTTTATATTACCGTTGGAAGATGTACACGTAAAATCGCTCTAATCCGGCGGAAACGTCGATATATGCAATAAAACAGAACTCCTCTTTTAAATATCTTACACAGTATTTTAACGAGAAAGAAATAGATGATTGAAAATGAAGTGTTTAAGGTTGATTTCTAATCAATTATGTGTTTGCATCATTTTTATTTATTTAATGAATTAATAACAATAAACTGAAAAATCACAAAAACGTGGAAAAAACGGTAAAATATTGCCTAACTCGATGATATTTTGTTTAAATCACATAAAGGAAAAGGGGATGATAAACATCAAAATATTGCTAAATTAGATGATTTTTAGTACAAAACAAAATGCAAGAAACATGCTTAAAAATGCAAAATTTGCGAAATTCTGAGGTTTGAAGGCCAAATCACATATCGTGAGGAAACATGAAGTAGTATCGAAATATTGGTATAAACGAATATATTTACGTAAAATCACACTACATGAATAACGTTAAAAAGTCACTATATTACCATATTTATGGATTTTAACTTCAAATCATAGAGCGAGGTTTCATATTATTTAGATCCAAGAAAAGACATATGACAATATTGTTTCCAATACAAATGATAAAAATCAATGTGTTTTCATTAGAATTAACTAAAATGTTCCTGATTTTTCGTTTATATTACCGATGGAAGATGTACACGTAAAACCGCTCTAATCCGGTTGAAACGTCAATATGTGCAATAAAACAGAACTTCTCCCCTTTTCAATATCTAACTCAGTATTTTAACTAGAAACCAATAGTTGATTGAAAATGAAGTGTTTAAGGTTAATTTCTAATCAATGAAACATTTAAGGATGTTTCAACATCACATTTAAGGATGTGTTTGCATCATTTTTATCGTATATTTAATGAATTAATAACAATAAACTGAAAACTCACAAAAACGTGGAAAACCCGCAAAATATTGCCTAATTCGATGATATTTTGTTTATATCACAAAAAGGAAAAGGGGGTGATAAACGTCAAAATATTGCTGAATTCGATGATTTTTAGTACGGAACAAAATGCAAGAAAACTTGCTTAAAATGCAATATTATAGGAAAATCTGAGATTTGAAGGCCAAATCACATATCGTGATACTACATGAAATAGTATCGAAATATTGGTAAAAATGAATATATTTACGTAATATAAAACTACATGAAAAACGTCAAAAAAGTCATTATTATACCAAATTTGAGGATTTTAACTTCGAATCATAGAGCGACGTTTCGTATTTTTTTAGACCATAGAAAAGACGTATAAAGATGTTGCTTCTAATACAAATGATAAAAGTCAATGTGTTTTCATTACAATTAACTAAAATGTTCCTGATTTTCGGTTTATATTACCGATGGAAGATGTACACGTAAAACCGCTCTAATCCGGCTCAAACGTCGATATATGCAATAAAAACAGATCTTCTCCCCTTTTCAATACCTTACTCAGTATTTTAACGAGAAACAAATAGATGATTGAAAATGAAGTGTTTAAGGTTAATTTCTAATCAATTATGTTTTTTTCCATCATTTTTATCGTATATTTAATGAATTAATAACAATAAACTGAAAATTCACAAAAACGTGAAAATACAGCAAAATATTGCCTAATTCGATGATATTGTGTTTATATCACATAAAGGAAAAGGAGATGATAAACGTCAAAATATTGCTAAATTCGATGATTTTTCGTGCGAAACAAAATGCAAGAAAACTTGCTTAAAATGCAATATTATGCTAAATTCTGTGATTTGAAGGCCAAATCACATATCGTGATAATACCTGAAATAGTATCGAAATATTGGTATAAATGAATATATTTACGTAATATCAAACTACATGAAAAACGCGAAAACAGTAACTATTATACCAAATTTGAGGATTTTAACTTCGAATCATAAAGCAAGGTTTCGTATTATTTAGATCTAAGAAAAGACATATGACAATGTTGTTTCCAATACAAATGATAAAAATCAGTGTGTTTTCATTAGAATTACCTAAAATGATCCTGATTTTCCGTTTATATTACCGATGGAAGATAAACACGTAAAACCGCTCTATTCCGGCTGAAACGTCGATATATGCATTTAAAACCGAACTTCTCCCCTTTTCAATATCTTACTCAGTATTTTAACGAGAAGCAAATAAATGATTAAAAATGAAGTATTTAAGGTTATTATCTAATCAATTATGTGTTTGCATCATTTTTATCGTATATATAATGAATTAATACCAATAAACTGAAAATTCACAAAAACGTGGAAAAACGGTAAAATTTTGCCTAATTCGATGATATTTTGTTTAAATCTCATAAAGGAAAAGGGATGATAAACGTCAAAATATTGCTAAATTAGATGATTTTTAGTACAAAACAAAATGCAAGAAACATACTTAAAAATGCAAAATTTGCGAAATTCTAAGGTTTGAAGGCCAAATCACATATCGTGAGAAAACATGAAGTAATATCGAAATATTGGTATAAACGAATATATATATACGTAAAATCACACTACATGAAAAACGTGAAAAAAATCACTATTTTACCATAAATGAGGATTTTAACTTCAAATCATAGAGCGAGGATTCGTAGTATTTACATCCAAGAAAAGACATATGACAATGTTGTTTCCAATACAAATGATAAAAATCAATGTGTTTTCATTAGAATTAACTAAAATGATCCTGATTTTCCGTTTATATTACCGTTGGAAGATGTACACGTAAAATCGCTCTAATCCGGCGGAAACGTCGATATATGCAATAAAACAGAACTCCTCTTTTAAATATCTTACACAGCATTTTAACGAGAAAGAAATAGATGATTGAAAATGAAGTGTTTAAGGTTGATTTCTAATCAATTATGTGTTTGCATCATTTTTATTTATTTAATGAATTAATAACAATAAACTGAAAATTCACAAAAACGTGGAAAAACGGTAAAATATTGCCTAACTCGATGATATTTTGTTTAAATCACATAAAGGAAAAGGGGATGATAAACATCAAAATATTGCTAAATTAGATGATTTTTAGTACAAAACAAAATGCAAGAAACATGTTTAAAAATGCAAAATTTGCGAAATTCTGAGGTTTGAAGGCCAAATCACATATCGTGAGGAAACATGAAGTAGTATCGAAATATTGGTATAAACGAATATATTTACGTAAAATCACACTACATGAATAACGTTAAAAAGTCACTATATTACCATATTTATGGATTTTAACTTCAAATCATAGAGCGAGGTTTCATATTATTTAGATCCAAGAAAAGACATATGACAATATTGTTTCCAATACAAATGATAAAAATCAATGTGTTTTCATTAGAATTAACTAAAATGTTCCTGATTTTTCGTTTATATTACCGATGGAAGATGTACACGTAAAACCGCTCTAATCTGGTTGAAACGTCAATATGTGCAATAAAACAGAACTTCTCCCCTTTTCAATATCTAACTCAGTATTTTAACTAGAAACAAATAGTTGATTGAAAATGAAGTGTTTAAGGTTAATTTCTAATCAATGAAACATTTAAGGATGTTTCAACATCACATTTAAGGATGTGTTTGCATCATTTTTATCGTATATTTAATGAATTAATAACAATAAACTGAAAACTCACAAAAACGTGGGAAACCCGCAAAATATTGCCTAATTCGATGATATTTTGTTTATATCACAAAAAGGAAAAGGGGGTGATAAACGTCAAAATATTGCTGAATTCGATGATTTTTAGTACGGAACAAAATGCAAGAAAACTTGCTTAAAATGCAAGATTATAGGAAAATCTGAGATTTGAAGGCCAAATCACATATCGTGATACTACATGAAATAGTATCGAAATATTGGTAAAAATGAATATATTTACGTAATATAAAACTACATGAAAAACGTCAAAAAAGTCATTATTATACCAAATTTGAGGATTTTAACTTCGAATCATAGAGCGACGTTTCGTATTTTTTAGACCCTAGAAAAGACGTATAAAGATGTTGCTTCTAATACAAATGATAAAAATCAATGTGTTTTCATTAAAATTAATTAAAATGTTCCTGATTTTCGGTTTATATTACCGATGGAAGATGTACACGTAAAACTGTTCTAATCCGGCTGAAAAGTCGATATATGCAATAAAAACAGAACTTCTCCCCTTTTCAATATCTTACTCAGTATTTTAATGAGAAACAAATAGATGATTGAAACTTAAGTATTTAAGGTTATTTTCTGATCAATTTGCATATGATTTGCAATTTTCAAACTGATCGAGTATGCATCATTTTTATTGTATATTTAATGAATTAATAGCAATAAACTGAAAATTCTCAAAAACGTGGAAAAACGGATAAATATTGCCTCATTCGATGATATTTTGTTCAAATCACATAAAGGAAAAGGGGGCAAAATATTGCTAAATTCGACATTTTTTAGTACAAAACAAAATGCAAGAAAACTTGCTTAAAAATGCAAAATTTGCGAAATTCTGAGATTTGAAGTCCAATTCACATATCGTGAGAAAACATGAAGTAGTATCGAAATATTGATAAAAACGAATATATTTACGTAAAATCACACTACATGAATAACGTGAAAAAAGTCACTATATTACCATTTTTTAGGATTTTAACTTCAAATCATAGAGCGAGGTTTCGTATTATTTAGATCCAAGAAAAGACATATGACAATCTTGTTTTCAATACAAATGATAAAAATCAATGTGTTTTCATTAGAATTAACTAAAATGTTCCTGATTTTCCGTTTATTTTACCGATGGAAGATGTACACGTAAAACCGCTCTAATCCGGCTGAAACGTCGATATATGCAATAAAACAGAACTTCTCCCCTTTTCAATATCTTACTCAGTATTTTAACAAGAAACAAATAGTTGATTGAAAATAAAGTGTTTAAGGTTAATTTCTAATCAATTATGTGTTTGCATCATGTTTATCGTATATTTAATGAATTAATAACAATAAACTGAAAATTCACAAAAACGTGGAAAACCCGCAAAATATTGCTGAATTCAATGATTTTTAGTACGGAACAAAATGCAAGAAAACTTGCTTAAAATGCAATATTATGCTAAAATCTGAGATTTGAAGGCCAAATCACATATCGTGATACTGCATGTAATAGTATCGAAATATTGGTAAAAATGAATATATTTTCGTAATATCAAACTACATGAAAAACGTGAAAAAAGTCATTATTATACCAAATTTGAGGATTTTAACATCGAATCATAGAGCGACGTTTCGTATTTTTTAGACCCTAGAAAAGACGTATAAAGATGTTGCTTCTAATACAAATGATAAAAATCAATGTGTTTTCATTAAAATTAATTAAAATGTTCCTGATTTTCGGTTTATATTACCGATGGAAGATGTACACGTAAAACTGTTCTAATCCGGCTGAAAAGTCGATATATGCAATAAAAACAGAACTTCTCCCCTTTTCAATATCTTCCTCAGTATTTTAACGAGAAACAAATAGTTGATTGAAAATGAAGTGTTAAGGTTAATTTCTAATGAAATATGTGTTTGCATCATTTTTATCGTATATTTAATGAATTAATAACAATAAAGTGAAAATTCACAAAAACGTGGAAAAACTGCAAAATATTGCCTAATTCGATGATATTTTGTTTATATCACATAAAGGAAAAGGGGGTGATAAACGTTAAAATATTGCTGAATTCGATGATTTTTGTACGGAACAAAATGCAAGAAAACTTGCTTAAAATGCAATATTATGCGAAAATCTGAGATTTGATGGCCCAATCACATATCGTGATACTACATGAAATAGTATCGAAATATTGGTAAAAATGAATATATTTACGTAATATAAAACTACATGAAAAACGTGAAAAAAGTCATTATTATACCAAATTTGAGGATTTTAACTTCGAATCATAGAGCGACGTTTCGTATTTTTTAGACCCAAGAAAAGACGTATAAAAATGCTGCTTCTAATACAAATGATAAAAATCAATGTGTTTTCATTAAAATTAATTAAAATGTTCCTGATTTTCGGTTTATATTACCGATGGAAGAAGTACACGTAAAACTGTTCTAATCCGGCTGAAAAGTCGATATATGCAATAAAAACAGAACTTCTCCCCTTTTCAATATCTTACTCAGTATTTTAATGAGAAACAAATAGATGATTGAAACTTAAGTATTTAAGGTTATTTTCTCATCAATTATGTGTTTGCATCATTTTTATCGTATATATAATGAATTAATACCAATAAACTGAAAATTCACAAAAACGTGGAAAAACGGTAAAATTTTGCCTAATTCGATGATATTTTCTTTAAATCACATAAAGGAAAAGGGGATGATAAACGTCAAAATATTGCTAAATTAGAGGATTT
This sequence comes from Procambarus clarkii, assembly GCF_040958095.1. Lineage (NCBI taxonomy): Eukaryota > Metazoa > Arthropoda > Malacostraca > Decapoda > Cambaridae > Procambarus > Procambarus clarkii. Next base: position 32,979,205 of record NC_091212.1, read on the forward strand.
TTAGTAGAAAACAAAATGCAAGAAACATACTTAAAAATCCAAAATTTGCGAAATTCTGAGGTTTGAAGGCCAAATCACATATCGTGAGAAAACATGAAGTAGTATCGAAATATTGGTATAAACGAATATATATACGTAAAATCACACTACATGAAAAACGTGAAAAAAGTCACTATTTTACAATATTTGAGGATTTTAACTTCAAATAATAGAGCGAGGATTCTTAGTATTTACATCCAAGAAAAGACATATGACAATGTTATTTCCAATACAAATGATAAAAATCAATGTGTTTTCATTAGAATTAACTAAAATGATCCTGATTTTCCGTTTATATTACCGTTGGAAGATGTACACGTAAAATCGCTCTAATCCGGCTGAAACGTCGATATATGCAATAAAACAGAACTCCTCTTTTAAATATCTTACACAGTATTTTAACGAGAAACAAATAGATGATTGAAAATGAAGTGTTTAAGGTTGATTTCTAATCAATTATGTGTTTGCATCATTTTTATTTATTTAATGAATTAATAACAGTAAACTGAAAATTCACAAAAACGTGAAAAAAACAGAAAAATATTGCCTAATTCGACGATATGTTGTTTAAATCACATAAAGGAAAGGGGGATGATGAACGTCAAAATATTGCTAAATTCGATGATTTTTAGCACAAAACAAAATGCAAGAAAACTTGCTTAAAATGCAATATTATGCAAAATTCTGAGATTTGAAGGACAAATCACATATCGTGACAAAACATGAAGTAGTATCGAAATATTGGTATAAACGAATATATTTACCTAAAATCACACTATATGAAAAACGTGAAAAAAGTCACTATTTTACCATATTTGTGGATTTTAACTTCAAATTATAGAGCGAGGATTATTGTTATTTAGACCCAAGAAAAGACAAATGACAATGGTGTTTCCAATACAAATGATAAAAATCAATGTGTTTTCATTGGAATTAACCAAAATGTTCCTGATTTTCCGTTTATATTACCGATAGAAGATGTACACATAAAACCACTCTATTCCGACTGAAACGTCGATATATGCAATAAAAACAGAACTTCTCCCCTTTTCAATATCTTACTCAGTATTTTAATGAGAAACAAATAGATGATTGAAACTTAAGTATTTAAGGTTATTTTCTCATCAATTATGTGTTTGCATCATTTTTATCGTATATATAATGAATTAATACCAATAAACTGAAAATTCACAAAAACGTGGAAAAACGGTAAAATTTTGCCTAATTCGATGATATTTTCTTTAAATCACATAAAGGATAAAGGGATGATCAACGTCAAAATATTGCTAAATTAGAGGATTTTTAGTACAAAACAAAATGCAAGAAACATACTTAAAAATGCAAAATTTGCGAAATTCTGAGGTTTGAAGGCCAAATCACATATCGTGAGAAAACATGAAGTAGTATCGAAATATTGGTATAAACGAATATATTTACGTAAAATCACACTATATGAAAAACGTGAAAAAAGTCACTATTTTACCATATTTGTGGATTTTAACTTCAAATCATAGAGCGAGGTTTATTGTTATTTAGACCCAAGAAAAGACAAATGACAATGGTGTTTCCAATACAAATGATAAAAATCAATGTGTTTTCATTGGAATTAACTAAAATGTTCCTGATTTTCCGTTTATATTACCGATAGAAGATGTACACATAAAACCACTCTATTCCGACTGAAACGTCGATATATGCAATAAAAACAGAACTTCTCCACGTTTCAATATCTTACTCAGTATTTTAACGAGAAACAAATAGATGATTGAAAATGAAGTGTTTAAGGTTAATTTCTAATCAATTATGTGTTTGCATAATTTTTATCGTATATTTAATGAATTAATAACAATAAATTTAAAATTCACAAAAACGTGAAAAAAACAACAAAATATTGCCTAATTCGATGATATTTTATTTATATCACATAAAGGAAAAGGGGATGATAAACGTCAAAATATTGCTAAATTCGATGATTTTTCGTACGAAACAAAATGCAAGAAAACTTGCTTAAAATGCAATATTATGCGAAATTCTGAGATTTGAAGAACAAATCATGTATCATGATACTACATGAAATAGTATCGAAATATTGGTAAAAATGAATATATTTACGTAATATCAAACTACATGAAAAACGTGAAAAAAGTTTTTATTATACTAACTTTGAGGATTTTAACTCCGAATCATAGAGCGACGTTTCGTATTTTTTAGACCCTAGAAAAGACGTATAAAGATGATGCTTCCAATACAAATGATAAAAATCAATGTGTTTTCATTAAAATTAACTAAAATGTTCCTGATTTTCGGTTTATATTACCGATGTAAGACCGTTCTAATCCGGCTGAAACGTCGATTTATGCAATAAAAAAAGAACTTCTCCCCTTTTCAATATCTTATTTAGTATTAAACGAGAAACAAATAGATTATTGAAAATGAAGTATTTAAGGTTATTTTCAGATCAATTACGTGTTTGCATCATTTTTATCGTATATTTAATGAATTAATAACAATAAACTGAAAATTCACAAAAACGTGGAAAAACGGTAAAATATTGCCTAATTCGACGATATTTTGTTTAAATCACATAAAGGAAAAGGGGATGATGAACGTCAAAATATTGCTAAATTCGATGATCTTTAGCACAAAACAAAATGCAAGAAAACTTGCTTAAAATGCAATATTATGCAAAATTCTGAGATTTGAAGGACAAATCACATATCGTGACAAAACATGAAGTAGTATCGAAATATTGGTATAAACGAATATATTTACGTAAAATCACACTATATGAAAAACGTGAAAAAAGTCACTATTTTACCATATTTGTGGATTTTAACTTCAAATCTAAGAGCGAGGATTATTGTTATTTAGACCCAAGAAAAGACAAATGACAATGGTGTTTCCAATACAAATGATAAAAATCAATGTGTTTTCATTGGAATTAACTAAAATGTTCCTGATTTTCCGTTTATATTACCGATAGAAGATGTACACGTAAAACCACTCTATTCCGACTGAAACGTCGATATATGCAATAAAAACAGAACTTCTCCACGTTTCAATATCTTACTCAGTATTTTAAGGAGAAACAAATAGATGATTGAAAATGAAGTGTTTAAGGTTAATTTCTAATCAATTATGTGTTTGCATAATTTTTATCGTATATTTAATGAATTAATAACAATAAATTTAAAATTCACAAAAACGTGAAAAAAAAAACAAAATATTGCCTAATTCGATGATATTTTATTTATATCACATAAAGGAAAAGGGGATGATAAACGTCAAAATATTGCTAAATTCGATGATTTTTCGTACGAAACAAAATGCAAGAAAACTTGCTTAAAATGCAATATTATGCGAAATTCTGAGATTTGAAGAACAAATCACATATCGTGATACTACATGAAATAGTATCGAGATATTGGTAAAAATGAATATATTTACGTAATATCAAATTACATGAAAAACGTGAAAAAAGTCATTATTATACCAACTTTGAGGATTTTAACTCCGAATCATAGAGTGACGTTACGTATTTTTTAGACCCTAGAAAAGACGTATAAAGATGATGCTTCCAATACAAATGATAAAAATCAATGTGTTTTCATTAAAATTAACTAAAATGTTCCTGATTTTCGGTTTATATTACCGATGTAAGACTGTTCTACTCCGGCTGAAACGTCGATTTATGCAATAAAAACAGAACTTCTCCCCTTTTCAAAATCTTATTTAGTATTAAACGAGAAACAAATAGATTATTGAAAATGAAGTATTTAAGGTTATTTTCTGATCAATTATGTTTGCATCATTTTTATCGTATATATAATGAATTAATAACAATAAACTGAAAATTCACAAAAAAGTGGAAAAACGGTAAAATATTGCTTAGCTGGATGATATTTTGTTTATATCACATAAAGGAAAAGGGGATGATAAACGTCAAAATATTGCTAAATTAGATGATTTTTAGTACAAAACAAAATGCAAGAAACATGCTTAAAAATGCAAAAATTGCGAAATTCTGAGGTTTGAAGGCCAAATCACATATCGTGAGGAAACATGAAGTAGTATCGAAATATTGATATAAACGAATATATATACGTAAAATCACACTACATGAAAAACGTGAAAAAAGTCACTATTTTACCATATTTGAGGATTTTAACTACAAATCATCGAGCGAGGATTCGTAGTATTTACATCCAAGAAAAGACATATGACAATGTTGTTTCCAATACAAATGATAAAAGTCAATGTGTTTTCATTAGAATTAACTAAAATATTCCAGATTTTCCGTTTATAATACCGATGAAAGATGTACACGTAAAACCGCTCTAATCTGGCTGAAAAGTCGATATATGCAATAAAAACAGAACTTCTCCCCTTTTCAATATCTTACTCAGTATTTTAACGAGAAACAAATAGATGATTGAAAATGAAGTATTTAAGGTCATTTTCTGATCAATTATGTGTTTTGCATCTTTTTTATCGTATATATAATGAATTAATAACAATAAACTGAAAATTCACAAAAACGTGGAAAAACGGCAAAATATTGCCGAATTCGATGATATTTTGTTTAAATCACATAAAGGAAAAGGGGATGATAAACGTCAAAATATTGCTAAATTCGATGATTTTTAGTACAAAACAAAATGCAAGAAAACTTGCTTAAAATACAAAATTTGCAAAATTCTGTGATTTGAAGTCCAAATCACATATCGTGAGAAAAGATGAAGTAGTATCGAAATATTGGAAAAAACAAATATATTTACGTAAAATCACACTACATGAATAACGTGAAAAAAGTCGCTATATTACCATATTTATGGAATTTAACTTCAAATCATAGAGCGAGGTTTCATATTATTTAGATCCAAGAAAAGACATATGACAATATTGTTTCCAATACAAATGATAAAAATCAATGTGTTTTCATTAGAATTAACTAAAATGTTCCTGATTTTCCGTTTATATTACCGATGGAAGATGTACACGTAAAACCGCTCTAATCCGGCTGAAACGTCGATATATGCAATAAAACAGAACTTCTCCCCTTTTTAATATCTTACTCAGTATTTTAACGAGAAAGAAATAGTTGATTGAAAATAAAGTGTTTAAGGTGAATTTCTAATCAATTATGTGTTTGCATCATTTTTATCGTATATTTAATGAATTAATAACAATAAACTGAAAATTCACAAAAACGTGGAAAACCCGCAAAATATTGCTGAATTCAATGATTTTTAGTACGGAACAAAATGCAAGAAAACTTGCTTAAAATGCAATATTATGCTAAAATCTGAGATTTGAAGGCCAAATCACATATCGTGATACTACATGACATAGAATCGAAATATTGGTTAAAATGAATATATTTACGTAATATCAAACTACATGAAAAACGTGAAAAAAGTCATTATTATACCAAATTTGAGGATTTTAACATCGAATCATAGAGCGACGTTTCGTATTTTTTAGACCCTAGAAAAGACGTATAAAGATGTTGCTTCTAATACAAATGATAAAAATCAATGTGTTTTCATCAAAATTAATTAAAATGTTCCTGATTTTCGGTTTATATTACCGATGGAAGATGTACACGTAAAACTGTTCTAATCCGGCTGAAAAGTCGATATATGCAATAAAAACAGAACTTCTCCCCTTTTCAATATCTTCCTCATTATTTTAACGAGAAACAAATAGTTGATTGAAAATGAAGTGTTAAGATTAATTTCTAATGAAATATGTGTTTGCATCATTTTTATCGTATATTTAATGAATTAATAACAATAAATTGAAAATTCACAAAAACGTGGAAAAACCGCAAAATATTGCCTAATTCGATGATATTTTGTTTATATCACATAAAGGAAAAGGGGGTGATAAACGTCAAAATATTGCTGAATTCGATGATTTTTGTACAGAACAAAATGCAAGAAAACTTGCTTAAAATGCAATATTATGCGAAAATCTGAGATTTGAAGGCCAAATCACATATCGTGATACTATATGAAATAGTATCGAAATATTGGTAAAAATGAATATATTTACGTAATATAAAACTACATGAAAAACGTGAAAAAAGTCATTATTATACCAAATTTGAGGATTTTAACTTCGAATCATAGAGCGACGTTTCGTATTTTTTAGACCCTAGAAAAGACGTATAAAGATGTTGCTTCTAATACAAATGATAAAAATCAATGTGTTTTCATTAAAATAAATTAAAATGTTCCTGATTTTCGGTTTATATTACCGATGGAAGATGTACACGTAAAACTGTTCTAATCCGGCTGAAAAGTCGATATATGCAATAAAAACAGAACTTCTCCCCTTTTCAAAATCTTACTCAGTATTTTAATGAGAAACAAATAGATGATTGAAACTTATTTCAATCTTAGAAAAGTAAAAATTCAGAAAAATTCAGAAAAGTATTTAAGGTTAATTTCTCATCAATTATGTGTTTGCATCATTTTTATCGTATATATAATGAATTAATACCAATAAACTGAAAATTCACAAAAACGTGGAAAAACGGTAAAATTTTGCCTAATTCGATGATATTTTGTTTAAATCACATAAAGGAAAAGGGGATGATAAACGTCAAAATATTGCTAAATTCGATGATTTTTCGTATGAAACAAAATGCAAGAAAACTTGCTTAAAATGCAATATTATGCGAAATTCTGAGATTTGAAGAACAAATCACATATCGTGATACTACATGAAATAGTATCGAAATATTGCTAAAAATGAATATATTTACGTAATATCAAACTACATGAAAAACGTGAAAAAAGTCATTATTATACCAACTTTGAGGATTTTAACTCCGAATCATAGAGCGACGTTTCGTATTTTTTAGACCCTAGAAAAGACGTATAAAGATGATGCTTCCAATACAAATGATAAAAATCAATGTGTTTTCATTAAAATTAACTAAAATGTTCCTGATTTTTGGTTTATATTACCGATGGAAGATGTACACGTAAAACTGTTCTAATCCGGCTGAAACGTCGATATAGGCAATAAAAACAGAACTTCTCCCCTTTTCAATATCTTACTCAGTATTTTAATGAGAAACAAATAGATGATTGAAACTTAAGTATTTAAGGTTATTTTCTGCTCAATTATGTGTTTGCATCATTTTTATCGTATATTTAATGAATTAATAACAATAAAATGAAAATTCTCAAAAACGTGGAAAAACGGATAAATATTGCCAAATTCGATGATATTTTGTTTAAATCACATAAAGGAAAAGGGGATAATAAAGGTCAAAATATTGCTAAATTCGATGTTTTTTAGTACAAAACAAAATGCAAGAAAACTTGCTTAAAAATTCAAAATTTGCGAAATTCTGAGATTTGAAGGCCAAATCACATATCGTGAGAAAACATGAAGTAGTATCGAAATATTGGTATAAACGAATATATTTACGTAAAATCACACTACATGAATAACGTGAAAAAATTCACTATATTACCATATTTGAGGATTTAAACTTCAAATCATAGCGCGAGGTTTAGTTTTATTTAGATCAAAGAAAAGACATATGATAATGTTGTTTCCAATACAAATGATATAAATCAATGTGTTTTCTTTAGAATTAACTAAAATGTTCCTGATTTTCCGTTTATATTACCGATGGAAGATGTACACGTATTACCGCTCTAATCTGGCTGAAACGTCGAAATATGCAATAAAAACAGAACTTCTCCCCTTTTCAATATCTTTCTCAGTATTTTAACGAGAAACAAATAGATGATTGAAAATGAAGTGTTAAAGGTTAATTTCTAATCAGTTATGTGTTTGCATCATTTTTATCGTATATTTATATAATTAATAACAATAAACTGAAAATTCAAAAAACGTGAAAAAACAGCAAAATATTGCCTAATTCGATGATATTTTGTTTATATCACATGAAGAAAAACGGGATGATAAACGTCAAAATATTGCTAAATTCGATGATTTTTCGTTCGAAACAAAATGCAAGAAAACTTGCTAAAATGTAATATTATGCGAAATTCTGTGATTTGAAGGCCAAATCACATATCGTGATACAACCTGAAATAGAATCGAAATATTGTTATATATGAACATATTTACGTAATATCAAACTACATGAAAAACTCGAAAAAAGTAACTATTATACCAAATTTGAGGATTTAAACTTCGAATCATAAAGCGAGGATTCGTATTATTTAGATCCAATAAAAGACATATGACAGTGTTGTTTCCAATACAAATGATAAAAATCAATGTGTTTTCATTAGAATTAACTAAAATGATCCTGATTTTCCGTTTATATTACAGATGGAAATGTACACGTAAAACCACTCTATTCCGGCTGAAACGTCGATATATGCATTAAATACCGAACTTCTCCCCTTTTCAATATCTTACTCAGTATTTAAACGAGAAACAAAAAGATGATTGAAAATGAAGTGTTTAAGGTTAATTTCTAATCAATTATGTGTTTGCATAATTTTTATCGTATATTTATTGAATTAATAACAATAAACTGAAAATTCACAAAAACGTGAAAAAACAGCAAAATATTGCCTAATGCGATGATATTTTGTTATATCACATAAAGGAAAAGGGGATGATAAACGTCAAAATATTGCTAAATTCGATGATTTTTCGTACGAAACAAAATGCAAGAAAACTTGCTTAAAATGCAATATTATGCGAAATTCTGAGAATTGAAGGACAAATCACATATCGCGATACTACATGAAATAGTATCGAAATATTGGTAAAAATGAATATATATACGTAATTTCAAACTACGTGAAAAACGCGACAAAAGTAACTATTATACCAAATTTGAGGATTTTAACTTCGAATCATAGAGCGACGTTTCGTATTTTTTAGACCCTAGAAAAGACGTATAAAGATGTTCCTTCGAATACAAATGATAAAAATCAATGTGTTTTCATTAAAATTAACTAAAATGTTCCTGATTTTCGGTTTATATTACCGATGTAAGATGTACACGTAAAACCGTTCTAATCTGGCTGAAACGTCGATTTATGCAATAAAAACAGAACTTCTCCCCTTTTCAATATCTTTCTTAGTAATTTAACAAGAAACAAATAGATTATTGAAAATGAAGTATTTAAGGTTATTTTCTGATCAATTATGTATTTGCATCATTTTTATCGTATATATAATGAATTAATAACAATAAACTGAAAATTCACAAAAACGTGGAAAAACGGTAAAATATTACCTAATTCCATGATATTTTATTTATATCACATAAAGGAAAAGGGGATGATAAACGTCAAAATATTGCTAAATTCGATGATTTTTAGTACGGAACAAAATCCAAGAAAACTTGCATAAAATGCAATATTATGCGAAAATCTGAGATTTGAAGGCCAAATCACATATCCTGATACTACATGAAATAGTATCGAAATATTGGTAAAAATGAATATATTTACATAATATCAAACTACATGAAAAACGTGAAAAAAGTCATTATTATACCAAATTTCAGGATTTTAACTTCGAATCATAGAGCGACATTTCGTATTTTTTAGACCCTAGAAAAGACGAATAAAGAAGTTGCTTTTAGAAGCAACATCTTCATCTACAAATGATAAAAATTTATGTGTTTTCATTAATATTAACTAAATGTTCCAAAAATCATAAAAACGTGGAAAAACGGTAAAATATTGCCTAATTCGATGATATTTTATTTATATCACATAAAGGAAAAGGGGATGATAAACGTCAAAATATTGCTGAATTCGATGATTTTTAGTACGGAACAAAATGCAAGAAAACTTGCCTAAAATGCAATATTTTGCTAAAATCTGAGATTTGAAGGCCAAATCACATATCGTGATACTACATGAAATAGTATCGAAATATTGGTAAAAATGAATATATTTACGTAATATCAAACTACATGAAAAACGTGAAAAAAGTCATTATTATACCAAATTTCAGGATTTTAACTTCCAATCATATAGCGACGTTTCGTATTTTTTAGACCCTAGAAAAGACGAATAAAGAAGTTGCTTTTAGAAGCAACATCTGCATCTACAAATGATAAAAATTTATGTGTTTTCAATAAAATTAACTAAAATGTTCCTGATTTTCGGTTTATATTACCGATTGAAGATGTACACGTAAAACTGTTCTAATCCGGCTGAAACGTCGATATATGCAATAAAAACAGAACTTCTCCCCTTTTCAATATCTTTCTCAGTATTTTAACGAGAAACAAATAGATGATTGAAAATGAAGTGTTAAAGGTTAATTTCTAATCAATTATGTGTTTGCATCATTTTTATTGTATATTTATTGAATTATTACAATAAACTGAAAATTCACAAAAACGTGAAAAAACAGCAAAATATTGCCTAATACGATGATATTTTGTTTATATCACATAAAGGAAAAGGGGATGATAAACGTCAAAATATTGCTAAATTCCATGATTTTTCTGTCAAAACAAAATGCGGGAAACTTGCTAAAATGCAATATTATGCGAAATTCTGTGATTTGAAGGCCAAATCACATATCGTGATACAACCTGAAATAGAATCGAAATATTGTTATATATGAACATATTTACGTAATATCAAACTACATGAAAAACGCGAAAAAAGTAACTATTATACCAAATTTGAGGATTTAAACTTCGAATCATAAAGCGAGGATTCGTATTATTTAGATCCAATAAAAGACATATGACAGTGTTGTTTCCAATACAAATGATAAAAATCAATGTGTTTTCAAAAGAATTAACTAAAATGTTCCTGATTTTCCGTTTATATTACCGATAAAAGATGTACACGTAAAACCGCTCTAATCCGGCTGAAACGTCGATATATGCAATAAAAACAGAACTTTTCCCCTTTTCAATATCTTTCTCAGTATTTTAACGAGAAACAAATAGATGATTGAAAATGAAGTGTTAAAGGTTAATTTCTAATCAATTATGGGTTTGCATCATTTTTATCGTATATTTAATGAATTAATAACAATAAACTGAAAATTCACAAAAACGTGAAAAAACAGCAAAATATTGCCTAATTCGATGATATTTTGTTTATATCACAGAAAGGAAAAGGGGATGATAAACGTCAAAATATTGCTGAAATCGATGATTTTTCGTTCGAAACAAAATGCAAGAAAACTTGCTAAAATGCATTATTATGCGAAATTCTGAGATTTGAAAGACAAATCACATATCGGGATACTACATGAAATAGTATCGAAATATTGGTAAAAATGAATATATTTACGTAATATCAAACTACGTGAAAAACGCGAAAAAAGTAACTATTATACCAAATTTGAGGATTTATCTTTGAATCATAGAGCGACGTTTCGTATTTTTCAGACCCTAGAAAAGACGTATAAAGATGTAGCTTCCAATACAAATGATAAAAATCAATGTGTTTTCATTAAAATTAACTAAAATGTTCCTGATTTTCGGTTTATATTACCGATGTAAGATGTACACGTAAAACCGTTCTAATCCGGCTGAAACGTCGATTTATGCAATAAAAACAGAACTTCTCCCCTTTTCAATATCTTACTTAGTAATTTAACTAGAAACAAATACATTTTTGAAAATGAAGTATTTAAGGTTATTTTCTGATCAATTATGTGTTTGCATCATTTTTATCGTATATATTATGAATTAATAACAATAAACTGAAAATTCACTATAACGTGGAAAAACGGTAAAATATTGCCTAATTCGATGATATTTTGTTTAAATCACATACAGGAAAAGGGGATAATAAACGTCAAAATATTGCTAAATTAGATGATTTTAAGAACAAAACAAAATGCAAGAAACATGCTTAAAAATGCAAAATTTGCGAAATTCTTAGATATGAAGTCCAAATCACATATCGTGAGAAAACATGAAGTAGTATCGAAATATTGGTATAAACGAATATATTTACGTAAAATCACACTACATGAATAACGTGAAAAAATTCACTATATTACAATTTTAAGGAATTAAACTTCAAATCATAGCGCGAGGTTTAGATTTAGATCAAAGAAAAGACATATGATAATGTTGTTTCCAATACAAATGATAAAAATCAATGTGTTTTCATTAGAATTAACTAAAATGTTCCTGATTTTCCGTTTATATTACCGATAATAGATGTACACGTAAAACCGCTCTAATCCGGCTGAAACGTCGATATATGCAATAAAAACAGAACTACTCCCCTTTTCAATATCTTTCTCAGTATTTAAACGAGAAACAAATAGTTTATTCAAAAGGAAGTGTTATAAGTTAATTTCTAATCAATTATATGTTTGCATCATTTTTATCATATATATATTGAATTAATAACAATAAACTGAAAATTCACAAAAACGTGAAAAAACAGCAAAATATTGCCTAATTCGATGATATTTTGTTTATATCACATAAAGGAAATGGGGATGATAAACGTCAAAATATTGTTAAATTCGATGATTTTTCGTTCGAAACAAAATGCAAGAAAACTTGCTAAAATGCAATATTATGCGAAATTCTGTGATTTGAAGGCAAAATCACATATCGTGATACAACCTGAAATAGAATCGAAATATTGTTATATATGAATATATTTACGTAATATCAAACTACATGAAAAACGCGAAAAAAGTAACTATTATACCAAATTTGAGGATTTTAACTTCGAATCATAAAGCGAGGATTCGTATTATTTAGACCCAATAAAAGACATATGACAGTGTTGTTTCCAATACAAATGATAAAAATCAATGTGTTTTCATTAGAATTAACTAAAATGATCCTGATTTTCCGTTTATATTACAGATGGAAAATCTACACGTAAAACCGCTCTATTCCGGCTGAAACGTCGATATATATGTATTAAATACCGAACTTCTCCCCTTTTCAATATCTTACTCGGTATTTTAACGAGAAACAAATAGATGATTGAAAATGAAGGTTAATTTCTAATCAATTATGTGTTTGCATAATTTTTATCGTATATTTAATGAATTAATAACAATATACTTAAAATTCACAAAAACGTGAAAAAACAGCAAAATTTTGCCTAATTCGATGATATTTTGTTCATATCACATAAAGGAAAAGGGGATGATAAACGTCAAAATATTGCTAATTTCGAAGATTTTTCGTACGAAACAAAATGCAAGAAAACTTGTTTAAAATGCAATATTATACAAAATTCTGAGATTTGAAGGACAAATCACTTATCGTGATACTACATGAAATAGTATCGAAATATTGGTAAAAATGAATATATTTACGTAATATCAAACTACATGAAAAACGCGAAAAAAGAAACTACTATACCAAATTTGAGAATTTTAACTTCGAATCATAGAATGACGTTTCGTATTTTTTAGACCCAAGAAAAGACGTGTAAAGATGTTGCTTCCAATACAAATGATAAAAGTCAATGTGTTTTCATTAAAATTAACTAAAATGTTCCTGATTTTCGGTTTACATTACCGATGTAAGATGTACACGTAAAACCGTTCTTATCCGGCTGAAACGTCGATTTATGCAATAAAAACAGAACGTCTCCCCTTTTCAATATCTTACTTAGTATTTTACGAGAAACAAATAGATTATTGAAAATGAAGTATTTAAGGTTATTTTCTAATCAATTATGTGTTTGCATCATTTTTATCGTATATATTATGAATTAATAACAATAAACTGAAAATTCACAATAACGTGGAAAAACGGTAAAATATTGCCTAATTCGATGATATTTTGTTTAAATCACATAAAGGAAAAGGGGATGATAAACGTCAAAATATTGCTAAATTAGAAGATTTTTAGTACAAAACAAAATGCAAGAAACATGCTTAAAAATGCAAAATTTGCGAAATTCTGAGGGTTAAAGGCCAAATCACATATCGTGAGAAAACATGAAGTAGTATCGAAATATTGGTAAAAATTAATATATTTACGTAATATTAAACTACATGAAAAACGTGAAAAAAGTCCTTATTATACCAAATTTGTGGATTTTAACTTCGAATCATAGAGCGACGTTTCGTATTTTTTAAACCCTAGAGAAGACGTATAAAGATGTTGCTTCTAATACAAATGATAAAAATCAATGTGTTTTCATTAAAATTAACTAAAATGTTCCTGATTTTCGGTTTATATTACCGATGGAAGATTTGCACGTAAAACTGTTCTAATCCGGCTGAAACGTCGATATAGGCAATAAAAACAGAACTTCTCCCCTTTTCAATATCTTACTCAGTATTTTAATGAGAAACAAATAGATGATTGCAACTTAAGTATTTAAGGTTATTTTCTGATCAATTATGTGTTTGCATCATTTTTATCGTATATTTAATGAATTAATAACAATAAACTGAAAATTCACAAAAACGTGGAAAAACGGATAAATATTGCCTAATTCGATGATATTTTGTTTAAATCACATAAAGGAAAAGGGGATAATAAAGGTCAAAATATTGCTAAATTCGATGATTTTTAGTACAAAACAAAATGCAAGAAAACTTGCTTAAAAATTCAAAATTTGCGAAATTCTTAGATATGAAGTCCAAATCACATAACGTGAGAAAACATGAAGTAGTATCGAAATATTGGTATAAACGAATATATTTACGTAAAATCACACTACATGAATAACGTGAAAAAATTCACTATATTACAATTTTAAGGAATTAAACTTCAAATCATAGCGCGAGGTTTAGATTTAGATCAAAGAAAAGACATATGATAATGTTGTTTCCAATACAAATGATAAAAATCAATGTGTTTTCATTAGAATTAACTAAAATGTTCCTGATTTTCCGTTTATATTACCGATAATAGATGTACACGTAAAACCGCTCTAATCCGGCTGAAACGTCGATATATGCAATAATAACAGAACTACTCCCCTTTTCAATATCTTTCTCAGTATTTAAACGAGAAACAAATAGTTTATTCAAAAGGAAGTGTTATAAGTTAATTTCTAATCAATTATGTGTTTGCATCATTTTTATCATATATATATTGAATTAATAACAATAAACTGAAAATTCACAAAAACGTGAAAAAACAGCAAAATATTGCCTAATTCGATGATATTTTGTTTATATCACATAAAGAAAAACGGGATGATAAACGTCAAAATATTGCTAAATTCGATGATTTTTCGTTCGAAACAAAATGCAAGAAAACTTGCTAAAATGTAATATTATGCGAAATTCTGTGATTTGAAGGCCAAATCACATATCGTGATACAACCTGAAATAGAATCGAAATATTGTTATATATGAACATATTTACGTAATATCAAACTAAATGAAAAACTCGAAAAAAGTAACTATTATACCAAATTTGAGGATTTAAACTTCGAATCATAAAGCGAGGATTCGTATTATTTAGATCCAATAAAAGACATATGACAGTGTTGTTTCCAATACAAATGATAAAAATCAATGTGTTTTCATTAGAATTAACTAAAATGATCCTGATTTTCCGTTTATATTACAGATGGAAATGTACACGTAAAACCACTCTATTCCGGCTGAAACGTCGATATATGCATTAAATACCGAACTTCTCCCCTTTTCAATATCTTACTCAGTATTTAAACGAGAAACAAAAAGATAATTGAAAATGAAGTGTTTAAGGTTAATTTCTAATCAATTATGTGTTTGCATAATTTTTATCGTATATTTATTGAATTAATAACAATAAACTGAAAATTCACAAAAACTTGAAAAAACAGCAAAATATTGCCTAATGCGATGATATTTTGTTATATCACATAAAGGAAAAGGGGATGATAAACGTAAAAATATTGCTAAATTCGATGATTTTTCGTACGAAACAAAATGCAAGAAAACTTGCTTAAAATGCAATATTATGCGAAATTCTGAGATTTGAAGGACAAATCACATATCGCGATACTACATGAAATAGTATCGAAATATTGGTAAAAATGAATATATATACGTAATTTCAAACTACGTGAAAAACGCGACAAAAGTAACTATTATACCAAATTTGAGGATTTTAACTTCGAATCATAGAGCGACGTTTCGTATTTTTTAGACCCTAGAAAAGACGTATAAAGATGTTTCTTCGAATAAAAACGATAAAAATCAATGTGTTTTCAATAAAATTAACTAAAATGTTCCTGATTTTCGGTTTATATTACCGATGTAAGATGTACACGTAAAACCGTTCTAATCTGGCTGAAACGTCGATTTATGCAATAAAAACAGAACTTCTCCCCTTTTCAATATCTTACTTAGTAATTTAACAAGAAACAAATAGATTATTGAAAATGAAGTATTTAAGGTTATTTTCTGATCAATTATGTATTTACATCATTTTTATCGTATATATAATGAATTAATAACAATAAACTGAAAATTCACAAAAACGTGGAAAAACGGTAAAATATTACCTAATTCCATGATATTTTATTTATATCACATAAAGGAAAAGGGGATGATAAACGTCAAAATGTTGCTAAATTCGATGATTTTTAGTACGAAACAAAATGCAAGAAAACTTGCATAAAATGCAATATTATGCGAAAATCTGAGATTTGAAGGCCAAATCACATATCCTGATACTACATGAAATAGTATCGAAATATTGGTAAAAATGAATATATTTACATAATATCAAACTACATGAAAAACGTGAAAAAAGTCATTATTATACCAAATTTCAGGATTTTAACTTCGAATCATAGAGCGACATTTCGTATTTTTTAGACCCTAGAAAAGACGAATAAAGAAGTTGCTTTTAGAAGCAACATCTTCATCTACAAATGATAAAAATTTATGTGTTTTCATTAATATTAACTAAATGTTCCAAAAATCATAAAAACGTGGAAAAACGGTAAAATATTGCCTAATTCGATGATATTTTATTTATATCACATAAAGGAAAAGGGGATGATAAACCTCAAAATATTGCTGAATTCGATGATTTTTAGTACGGAACAAAATGCAAGAAAACTTGCCTAAAATGCAATATTTTGCAAAAATCTGAGATTTGAAGGCCAAATCACATATCGTGATACTACAAGAAATAGTATCGAAATATTGGTAAAAATGAATATATTTACTTAATATCAAACTACATGAAAAACGTGAAAAAAGTCATTATTATACCAAATTTCAGGATTTTAACTTCCAATTCATATAGCGACGTTTCGTATTTTTTAGACCCTAGAAAAGACGAATAAAGAAGTTGCTTTTAGAAGCAACATCTGCATCTACAAATGATAAAAATTTATATGTTTTCAATAAAATTAACTAAAATGTTCCTGATTTTCGGTTTATATTACCGATGGAAGATGTTCACGTAAAACTGTTCTAATCCGGCTGAAACGTCGATATATGCAATAAAAACAGAACTTCTCCCCTTTTCAATATCTTTCTCAGTATTTTAACGAGAAACAAATAGATGATTGAAAATGAAGTGTTAAAGGTTAATTTCTAATCAATTATGTGTTTGCATCATTTTTATCGTATATTTAATGAATTAATAACAATAAACTGAAAATTCACAAAAACGTGAAAAAACAGCAAAATATTGCCTGATTCGATGATATTTTGTTTATATCACATAAAGGAAAAGGGAATGATAAACGTCAAAATATTGCTAAATTCGATGATTTTTCGTTTGAAACAAAATGCAAGAAAACTTGCAAAATGCAATTTTATGCGAAATTCTGTGATTTGAAGGCCAAATCACATATCGTGATGCAACCTGAAATAGAATCGAAATATTGTTATATGTGAATATATTTACGTAATATCAAACTACATGAAAAACGCGAAAAAAGTAACTATTATACCAAATTTGAGGATTTTAACTTCGAATCATAAAGCGAGGATTTGTATTATTTAGATCCAATAAAAGACATATGACAGTGTTGTGTCGAATACAAATGATAAAAATCAATGTGTTTTCATTAGTATTAACTAAAATGATCCTGATTTTCCGTTTATATTACAGATGGAAGATGTACACGTATAACCGCTCTAATCCAGCTGAAACGTCGATATATATGCAATAAAAACAGAACTTCTCCCCTTTTCAATATCTTTCTCAGTATTTTAACGGGAAACAAATAGTTGATTGAAAATAAAGTGTTTAAGGATAATTTTTAATCAATTATGTGTTTGCATCATTTTTATCGTATATTTAATGAATTAATAACAATAAACTGAAAATTCACAAAAACGTGAAAAAACAGCAAAATATTGCCTAATTCGATGATATTTTATTTATATCACATAAAGGAAAAGGGGATGATAAACGTCAAAATATTGCTGAAATCGATGATTTTTCGTTCGAAACAAAATGCAAGAAAACTTGCTTAAAATGCAATATTATGCGAAATTCTGAGATTTGAAGGACAAATCACATATCGCGATACTACATGAAATAATATCGAAATATTGGTAAAAATGAATATATTTACGTAATATCAAAATACGTGAAAAACGCGAAAAAAGTAACTATTATACCAAATTTGAGGATTTTAACTTCGAATCATAGAGCGACGTTTCGTATTTTTCAGACCCTAGAAAAGACGTATAAAGATGTTGCTTCCAATACAAATGATAAAAATCAATGTGTTTTCATTAAAATTAACTAAAATGTTCCTGATTTTCGGTTTATATTACCGATGTAAGATGTACACGTAAAACCGTTCTAATCCGGCTGAAACGTCGATTTATGCAATAAAAACAGAACTTCTCCCCTTTTCAATATCTTATTTAGTATTTTAACGAGAAACAAATAGATTATTGAAAATGAAGTATTTAAGGTTATTTTCTGATCAATTATGTGTTTGCATCATTTTTATCGTATATATTATGAATTAATAACAATAAACTGAAAATTCACAATAACGTGGAAAAACGGTAAAATATTGCCTAATTCGATGATACTTTGTTTAAATCACATAAAGGAAAAGGGGATGATAAACGTCAAAATATTGCTAAATTAGAAGATTTTTAGTACAAAACAAAATGCAAGAAACATGCTTAAAAATGCAAAATTTGCGAAATTCTGAGATTTGAAGGCCAAATCACATATCGTGAGAAAACATGAAGTAGTATCGAAATATTGGTAAAAATTAATATATTTACGTAATATTAAACTACATGAAAAACGTGAAAAAAGTCCTTATTATACCAAATTTGTGGATTTTAACTTCGAATCATAGAGCGACGTTTCGTATTTTTTAAACCCTAGAGAAGACGTATAAAGATGTTGCTTCTAATACAAATGATAAAAATCAATGTGTTTTCATTAAAATTAACTAAAATGTTCCTGATTTTCGGTTTATATTACCGATGGAAGATGTACACGTAAAACTGTTCTAATCCGGCTGAAACGTCGATATAGGCAATAAAAACAGAACTTCTCCCCTTTTCAATATCTTACTCAGTATTTTAATGAGAAACAAATAGATGATTGCAACTTAAGTATTTAAGGTTATTTTCTGATCAATTATGTGTTTGCATCATTTTTATCGTATATTTAATGAATTAATAACAATAAACTGAAAATTCTCAAAAACGTGGAAAAACGGATAAATATTGCCTAATTCGATGATATTTTGTTTAAATCACATAAAGGAAAAGGGGATAATAAAGGTCAAAATATTGCTGAATTCGATGATTTTTAGTACAAAACAAAATGCAAGAAAACTTGCTTAAAAATGCAAAATTTGCGAAATTCTGAGATTTGAAGGCCAAATCACATATCGTGAGAAAACATGAAGTAGTATCGAAATATTGGTATAAACGAATATATTTACGTAAAATCACACTACATGAATAACGTGAAAAAATTCACTATATTACCATATTTGAGGATTTAAACTTCAAATCATAGCGCGAGGTTTAGTATTATTTAGATCAAAGAAAAGACATATGATATTGTGGTTCCAATACAAATGATAAAAATCAATGTGTTTTCTTTAGAATTAACTAAAATGTTCCTGATTTTCCGTTTATATTACCGATGGAAGATGTACACGTATAACCGCTCTAATCCGGCTGAAACGTCGATATATATGCAATAAAAACAGAACTTCTCCCCTTTTCAATATCTTTCTCAGTATTTTAACGAGAAGCAAATAGATGATTGAAAATGAAGTGTTAAAGGTTAATTTCTAATCAATTATATGTTTGCATCATTTTTATCGTATATTTAATGAATTAATAACAATAAACTGAAAATTCACAAAAACGTGAAAAAACAGCAAAATATTGCCTGATTCGATGATATTTTGTTTATATCACATAAAGGAAAAGGGGATGATAAACGTCAAAATATTGCTAAATTCGATGATTTTTCGTTCGAAACAAAATGCAAGAAAACTTGCTTAAAATGCAATATTATGCGAAATTCTGAGATTTGAAGGACAAATCACATATCGCGATACTACATGAAATAGTATCGAAATATTGGTAAAAATGAATATATTTACGTAATATCAAACTACGTGAAAAACGCGAAAAAAGTAACTATTATACCAAATTTGAGGATTTTAACTTCGAATCATAGAGCGACGTTTCGTATTTTTCAGACCCTAGAAAAGACGTATAAAGATGTTGCTTCCAATACAAATGATAAAAATCAATGTGTTTTCATTAAAATTAACTAAAATGTTCCTGGATTTCGGTTTACATTACCGATGTAAGATGTACACGTAAAACCGTTCTTATCCGGCTGAAACGTCGATTTATGCAATAAAAACAGAACGTCTCCCCTTTTCAATATCTTATTTAGTATTTTAACGAGAAACAAATAGATTATTGAAAACGAAGTATTTAAGGTTATTTTCTGATCAATTATGTGTTTGCATCATTTTTATCGTATATATTATGAATTAATAACAATAAACTGAAAATTCACAATAACGGGGAAAAACGGTAAAATATTGCCTAATTCGATGATATTTTGTTTAAATCACATAAAGGAAAGGGGATGATAAACATCAAAATATTGCTAAATTAGAAGATTTTTAGTACAAAACAAAATGCAAGAAACATGCTTAAAAATGCAAAATTTGCGAAATTCTGAGGGTTAAAGGCCAAATCACATATCGTGAGAAAACATGAAGTAGTATCGAAATATTGGTAAAAATTAATATATTTACGTAATATTAAACTACATGAATAACGTGAAAAAAGTCATTATTATACCAAATTTGTGGATTTTAACTTCGAATCATAGAGCGACGTTTCGTATTTTTTAACCCTAGAGAAGACGTATAAAGATGTTGCATCTAATACAAATGATAAAAATCAATGTGTTTTCATTAAAATTAACTAAAATGTTCCTGATTTTCGGTTTATATTACCGATGGAAGATGTGCACGTAAAACTGTTCTAATCCGGCTGAAACGTCGATATAGGCAATAAAAACAGAACTTCTCCCCTTTTCAATATCTTACTCAGTATTTTAATGAGAAACAAATAGATGATTGCAACTTAAGTATTTAAGGTTATTTTCTGATCAATTATGTGTTTGCATCATTTTTATCGTATATTTAATGAATTAATAACAATAAACTGAAAATTCACAAAAACGTGAAAAAACAGCAAAATATTGCCTGATTCGATGATATTTTGTTTATATCACATAAAGGAAAAGGGAATGATAAACATCAAAATATTGCTAAATTCGATGATTTTTCGTTTGAAACAAAATGCAAGAAAACTTGCAAAATGCAATTTTATGCGAAATTCTGTGATTTGAAGGCCAAATCACATATCGTGATGCAACCTGAAATAGAATCGAAATATTGTTATATGTGAATATATTTACGTAATATCAAACTACATGAAAAACGCGAAAAAAGTAACTATTATACCAAATTTGAGGATTTTAACTTCGAATCATAAAGCGAGGATTTGTATTATTTAGATCCAATAAAAGACATATGACAGTGTTGTGTCGAATACAAATGATAAAAATCAATGTGTTTTCATTAGTATTAACTAAAATGATCCTGATTTTCCGTTTATATTACAGATGGAAGATGTACACGTATAAACGCTCTAATCCGGCTGAAACGTCGATATATATGCAATAAAAACAGAACTTCTCCCCTTTTCAATATCTTTCTCAGTATTTTAACGGGAAACAAATAGTTGATTGAAAATAAAGTGTTTAAGGATAATTTTTAATCAATTATGTGTTTGCATCATTTTTATCGTATATTTAATGAATTAATAACAATAAACTGAAAATTCACAAAAACGTGAAAAAACAGCAAAATATTGCCTAATTCGATGATATTTTATTTATATCACATAAAGCAAAAGGGGATGATAAACGTCAAAATATTGCTGAAATCGATGATTTTTCGTTCGAAACAAAATGCAAGAAAACTTGCTTAAAATGCAATATTATGCGAAATTCTGAGATTTGAAGGACAAATCACATATCGCGATACTACATGAAATAGTATCGAAATATTGGTAAAAATGAATATATTTACGTAATATCGGTAAAAATTAATATATTTACGTAATATTAAACTACATGAAAAACGTGAAAAAAGTCCTTATTATACCAAATTTGTGGATTTTAACTTCGAATCATAGAGCGACGTTTCGTATTTTTTAAACCCTAGAGAAGACGTATAAAGATGTTGCTTCTAATACAAATGATAAAAATCAATGTGTTTTCATTAAAATTAACTAAAATGTTTCCTGATTTTCGGTTTATATTACCGATGGAAGATGTACACGTAAAACTGTTCTAATCCGGCTGAAACGTCGATATAGGCAATAAAAACAGAACTTCTCCCCTTTTCAATATCTTACTCAGTATTTTAATGAGAAACAAATAGATGATTGCAACTTAAGTATTTAAGGTTATTTTCTGATCAATTATGTGTTTGCATCATTTTTATCGTATATTTAATGAATTAATAACAATAAACTGAAAATTCTCAAAAACGTGGAAAAACGGATAAATATTGCCTAATTCGATGATATTTTGTTTAAATCACATAAAGGAAAAGGGGATAATAAAGGTCAAAATATTGCTAAATTCGATGATTTTTAGTACAAAACAAAATGCAAGAAAACTTGCTTAAAAATGCAAAATTTGCGAAATTCTGAGATTTGAAGGCCAAATCACATATCGTGAGAAAACATGAAGTAGTATCGAAATATTGGTATAAACGAATATATTTACGTAAAATCACACTACATGAATAACGTGAAAAAATTCACTATATTACCATATTTGAGGATTTAAACTTCAAATCATAGCGCGAGGTTTAGTATTATTTAGATCAAAGAAAAGACATATGATATTGTGGTTCCAATACAAATGATAAAAATCAATGTGTTTTCTTTAGAATTAACAAAAATGTTCCTGATTTTCCGTTTATATTACCGATGGAAGATGTACACGTATAACCGCTCTAATCCGGCTGAAACGTCGATATATATGCAATAAAAACAGAACTTCTCCCCTTTTCAATATCTTTCTCAGTATTTTAACGAGAAGCAAATAGATGATTGAAAATGAAGTGTTAAAGGTTAATTTCTAATCAATTATATGTTTGCATCATTTTTATCGTATATTTAATGAATTAATAACAATAAACTGAAAATTCACAAAAACGTGAAAAAAACAGCAAAATATTGCCTGATTCGATGATATTTTGTTTATATCACATAAAGGAAAAGGGGATGATAAACGTCAAAATATTGCTAAATTCGATGATTTTTCGTTCGAAACAAAATGCAAGAAAACTTGCTTAAAATGCAATATTATGCGAAATTCTGAGATTTGAAGGACAAATCACATATCGCGATACTACATGAAATAGTATCGAAATATTGGTAAAAATGAATATATTTACGTAATATCAAACTACGTGAAAAACGCGAAAAAAGTAACTATTATACCAAATTTGAGGATTTTAACTTCGAATCATAGAGCGACGTTTCGTATTTTTCAGACCCTAGAAAAGACGTATAAAGATGTTGCTTCCAATACAAATGATAAAAATCAATGTGTTTTCATTAAAATTAACTAAAATGTTCCTGATTTTCGGTTTACATTACCGATGTAAGATGTACACGTAAAACCGTTCTTATCCGGCTGAAACGTCGATTTATGCAATAAAAACAGAACGTCTCCCCTTTTCAATATCTTATTTAGTATTTTAACGAGAAACAAATAGATTATTGAAAACGAAGTATTTAAGGTTATTTTCTGATCAATTATGTGTTTGCATCATTTTTATCGTATATATTATGAATTAATAACAATAAACTGAAAATTCACAATAACGTGGAAAAACGGTAAAATATTGCCTAATTCGATGATATTTTGTTTAAATCACATAAAGGAAAGGGGATGATAAACATCAAAATATTGCTAAATTAGAAGATTTTTAGTACAAAACAAAATGCAAGAAACATGCTTAAAAATGCAAAATTTGCGAAATTCTGAGGGTTAAAGGCCAAATCACATATCGTGAGAAAACATGAAGTAGTATCGAAATATTGGTAAAAATTAATATATTTACGTAATATTAAACTACATGAATAACGTGAAAAAAGTCATTATTATACCAAATTTGTGGATTTTAACTTCGAATCATAGAGCGACGTTTCGTATTTTTTAACCCTAGAGAAGACGTATAAAGATGTTGCATCTAATACAAATGATAAAATTCAATGTGTTTTCATTAAAATTAACTAAAATGTTCCTGATTTTCGGTTTATATTACCGATGGAAGATGTGCACGTAAAACTGTTCTAATCCGGCTGAAACGTCGATATAGGCAATAAAAACAGAACTTCTCCCCTTTTCAATATCTTACTCAGTATTTTAATGAGAAACAAATAGATGATTGCAACTTAAGTATTTAAGGTTATTTTCTGATCAATTATGTGTTTGCATCATTTTTATCGTATATTTAATGAATTAATAACAATAAACTGAAAATTCACAAAAACGTGAAAAAACAGCAAAATATTGCCTGATTCGATGATATTTTGTTTATATCACATAAAGGAAAAGGGAATGATAAACATCAAAATATTGCTAAATTCGATGATTTTTCGTTTGAAACAAAATGCAAGAAAACTTGCAAAATGCAATTTTATGCGAAATTCTGTGATTTGAAGGCCAAATCACATATCGTGATGCAACCTGAAATAGAATCGAAATATTGTTATATGTGAATATATTTACGTAATATCAAACTACATGAAAAACGCGAAAAAAGTAACTATTATACCAAATTTGAGGATTTTAACTTCGAATCATAAAGCGAGGATTTGTATTATTTAGATCCAATAAAAGACATATGACAGTGTTGTGTCGAATACAAATGATAAAAATCAATGTGTTTTCATTAGTATTAACTAAAATGATCCTGATTTTCCGTTTATATTACAGATGGAAGATGTACACGTATAAACGCTCTAATCCGGCTGAAACGTCGATATATATGCAATAAAAACAGAACTTCTCCCCTTTTCAATATCTTTCTCAGTATTTTAACGGGAAACAAATAGTTGATTGAAAATAAAGTGTTTAAGGATAATTTTTAATCAATTATGTGTTTGCATCATTTTTATCGTATATTTAATGAATTAATAACAATAAACTGAAAATTCACAAAAACGTGAAAAAACAGCAAAATATTGCCTAATTCGATGATATTTTATTTATATCACATAAAGCAAAAGGGGATGATAAACGTCAAAATATTGCTGAAATCGATGATTTTTCGTTCGAAACAAAATGCAAGAAAACTTGCTTAAAATGCAATATTATGCGAAATTCTGAGATTTGAAGGACAAATCACATATCGCGATACTACATGAAATAGTATCGAAATATTGGTAGAAATGAATATATTTACGTAATATCAAAATACGTGAAAAACGCGAAAAAAGTAACTATTATACCAAATTTGAGGATTTTAACTTCGAATCATAGAGCGATGTTTCGTATTTTTCAGACCCTAGAAAAGACGTATAAAGATGTTGCTTCCAATACAAATGATAAAAATCAATGTGTTTTCATTAAAATTAACTAAAATGTTCCAGATTTTCGGTTTATATTACCGATGTAAGATGTACACGTAAAACCGTTCTAATCCGGCTGAAACGTCGATTTATGCAATAAAAACAGAACTTCTCACCTTTTCAATATCTTACTTAGTATTTTAACGAGAAACAAATAGATTATTGAAAATGAAGTATTTAAGGTTATTTTCTGATCAATTATGTGTTTGCATCATTTTTATCGTATATATTATGAATTAATAACAATAAACTGAAAATTCACAATAACGTGGAAAAACGGTAAAATATTGCCTAATTCGATGATACTTTGTTTAAATCACATAAAGGAAAAGGGGATGATAAACGTCAAAATATTGCTAAATTAGAAGATTTTTAGTACAAAACAAAATGCAAGAAACATGCTTAAAAATGCAAAATTTGCGAAATTCTGAGGGTTGAAGGCCAAATCACATATCGTGAGAAAACATGAAGTAGTATCGAAATATTGGTAAAAACTAATATATTTACGTAATATTAAACTACATGAAAAACGTGAAAAAAGTCCTTATTATACCAAATTTGTGGATTTTAACTTCGAATCATAGAGCGACGTTTCGTATTTTTTAAACCCTAGAGAAGACGTATAAAGATGTTGCTTCTAATACAAATGATAAAAATCAATGTGTTTTCATTAAAATTAACTAAAATGTTCCTGATTTTCGGTTTATATTACCGATGGAAGATGTACACGTAAAACTGTTCTAATCCGACTGAAACGTCGATATAGGCAATAAAAACAGAACTTCTCCCCTTTTCAATATCTTACTCAGTATTTTAATGAGAAACAAATAGATGATTGCAACTTAAGTATTTAAGGTTATTTTCTGATCAATTATGTGTTTGCATCATTTTATCGTATATTTAATGAATTAATAACAATAAACTGAAAATTCTCAAAAACGTGGAAAAACGGATAAATATTGCCTAATTCGATGATATTTTGTTTAAATCACATAAAGGAAAAGGGGATAATAAAGATCAAAATATTGCTAAATTCGATGATTTTTAGTACAAAACAAAATGCAAGAAAACTTGCTTAAAAATGCAAAATTTGCGAAATTCTGAGATTTGAAGGCCAAATCACATATCGTGAGAAAACATGAAGTAGTATCGAAATATTGGTATAAACGAATATATTTACGTAAAATCACACTACATGAATAACGTGAAAAAATTCACTATATTACCATATTTGAGGATTTAAACTTCAAATCATAGCGCGAGGTTTAGTATTATTTAGATCAAAGAAAAGACATATGATATTGTTGTTCCAATACAAATGATAAAAATCAATGTGTTTTCTTTAGAATTAACTAAAATGTTCCTGATTTTCCGTTTATATTACCGATGGAAGATGTACACGTATAACCGCTCTAATCCGGCTGAAACGTCGATATATATGCAATAAAAACAGAACTTCTCCCCTTTTTAATATCTTTCTCAGTATTTTAACGAGAAACAAATAGGTGATTGAAAATGAAGTGTTAAAGGTTAATTTCTAATCAATTATATGTTTGCATCATTTTTATCGTATATTTAATGAATTAATAACAATAAACTGAAAATTCACAAAAACGTGAAAAAAACAGCAAAATATTGCCTGATTCGATGATATTTTGTTTATATCACATAAAGGAAAAGGGGATGATAAACGTCAAAATATTGCTAAATTCGATGATTTTTCGTTCGAAACAAAATGCAAGAAAACTTGCTTAAAATGCAATATTATGCGAAATTCTGAGATTTGAAGGACAAATCACATATCGCGATACTACATGAAATAGTATCGAAATATTGGTAAAAATGAATATATTTACGTAATATCAAAATACGTGAAAAACGCGAAAAAAGTAACTATTATACCAAATTTGAGGATTTTAACTTCGAATCATAGAGCGACGTTTCGTATTTTTCAGACCCTAGAAAAGACGTATAAAGATGTTGCTTCCAATACAAATGATAAAAATCAATGTGTTTTCATTAAAATTAACTAAAATGTTCCTGATTTTCGGTTTATATTACCGATGTAAGATGTACACGTAAAACCGTTCTAATCCGGCTGAAACGTCGATTTATGCAATAAAAACAGAACTTCTCCCCTTTTCAATATCTTAGTATTTTAACGAGAAACAAATAGATTATTGAAAATGAAGTATTTAAGGTTATTTTCTGATCAATTATGTGTTTGCATCATTTTTATCGTATATATTATGAATTAATAACAATAAACTGAAAATTCACAATAACGTGGAAAAACGGTAAAATATTGCCTAATTCGATGATACTTTGTTTAAATCACATAAAGGAAAAGGGGATGATAAACGTCAAAATATTGCTAAATTAGAAGATTTTTAGTACAAAACAAAATGCAAGAAACATGCTTAAAAATGCAAAATTTGCGAAATTCTGAGGGTTGAAGACCAAATCACATATCGTGAGAAAACATGAAGTACTATCGAAATATTGGTAAAAACTAACATATTTACGTAATATTAAACTACATGAAAAACGTGAAAAAAGTCCTTATTATACCAAATTTGTGGATTTTAACTTCGAATCATAGAGCGACGTTTCGTATTTTTTAAACCCTAGAGAAGACGTATAAAGATGTTGCTTCTAATACAAATGATAAAAATCAATGTGTTTTCATTAAAATTAACTAAAATGTTCCTGATTTTCGGTTTATATTACCGATGGAAGATGTACACGTAAAACTGTTCTAATCCGACTGAAACGTCGATATAGGCAATAAAAACAGAACTTCTCCCCTTTTCAATATCTTACTCAGTATTTTAATGAGAAACAAATAGATGATTGCAACTTAAGTATTTAAGGTTATTTTCTGATCAATTATGTGTTTGCATCATTTTTATCGTATATTTAATGAATTAATAACAATAAACTGAAAATTCTCAAAAACGTGGAAAAACGGATAAATATTGCCTAATTCGATGATATTTTGTTTAAATCACATAAAGGAAAAGGGGATAATAAAGGTCAAAATATTGCTAAATTCGATGATTTTTAGTACAAAACAAAATGCAAGAAAACTTGCTTAAAAATGCAAAATTTGCGAAATTCTGAGATTAGAAGGCCAAATCACATATCGTGAGAAAACATGAAGTAGTATCGAAATATTGGTATAAACGAATATATTTACGTAAAATCACACTACATGAATAACGTGAAAAAATTCACTATATTACCATATTTGAGGATTTAAACTTCAAATCATAGCGCGAGGTTTAGTATTATTTAGATCAAAGAAAAGACATATGATATTGTTGTTCAAATACAAATGATAAAAATCAATGTGTTTTCTTTAGAATTAACTAAAATGTTCCTGATTTTCCGTTTATATTACCGATGGAAGATGTACACGTATAACCGCTCTAATCCGGCTGAAACGTCGATATATATGCAATAAAAACAGAACTTCTCCCCTTTTCAATATCTTTCTCAGTATTTTAACGAGAAACAAATAGATGATTGAAAATGAAGTGTTAAAGGTTAATTTCTAATCAATTATATGTTTGCATCATTTTTATCGTATATTTAATGAATTAATAACAATAAACTGAAAATTCACAAAAACGTGAAAAAACAGCAAAATATTGCCTGATTCGATGATATTTTGTTTATATCACATAAAGGAAAAGGGGATGATAAACGTCAAAATATTGCTAAATTCGATGATTTTTCGTTCGAAACAAAATGCAAGAAAACTTGCTTAAAATGCAATATTATGCGAAATTCCGAGATTTGAAGGACAAATCACATATCGCGATACTACATGAAATAGTATCGAAATATTGGTAAAAATGAATATATTTACGTAATATCAAAATACGTGAAAAACGCGAAAAAAGTAACTATTATACCAAATTTGAGGATTTTAACTTCGAATCATAGAGTGACGTTTCGTATTTTTCAGACCCTAGAAAAGACGTATAAAGATGTTGCTTCCAATACAAATGATAAAAATCAATTTGTTTTCATTAAAATTAACTAAAATGTTCCTGATTTACGGTTTATATTACCGATGTAAGATGTACACGTAAAACCGTTCTAATCCGGCTGAAACGTCGATTTATGCAATAAAAACAGAACTTCTCCCCTTTTCAATATCTTACTTAGTATTTTAACGAGAAACAAATAGATTATTGAAAATGAAGTATTTAAGGTTATTTTCTGATCAATTATGTGTTTGCATCATTTTTATCGTATATATTATGAATTAATAACAATAAACTGAAAATTCACAATAACGTGGAAAAACGGTAAAATATTGCCTAATTCGATGATACTTTGTTTAAATCACATAAAGGAAAAGGGGATGATAAACGTCAAAATATTGCTAAATTAGATGATTTTTAGTACAAAACAAAATGCAAGAAACATGCTTAAAAATGCAAAATTTGCGAAATTCTGAGGGTTGAAGGCCAAATCACATATCGTGAGAAAACATGAAGTAGTATCGAAATATTGGTAAAAACTAATATATTTACGTAATATTAAACTACATGAAAAACGTGAAAAAAGTCCTTATTATACCAAATTTGTGGATTTTAACTTCGAATCATAGAGCGACGTTTCGTATTTTTTAAACCCTAGAGAAGACGTATAAAGATGTTGCTTCTAATACAAATGATAAAAATCAATGTGTTTTCATTAAAATTAACTAAAATGTTCCTGATTTTCGGTTTATATTACCGATGGAAGATGTACACGTAAAACTGTTCTAATCCGACTGAAAAGTCGATATAGGCAATAAAAACAGAACTTCTCCCCTTTTCAATATCTTACTCAGTATTTTAATGAGAAACAAATAGATGATTGCAACTTAAGTATTTAAGGTTATTTTCTGATCAATTATGTGTTTGCATCATTTTTATCGTATATTTAATGAATTAATAACAATAAACTGAAAATTCTCAAAAACGTGGAAAAACGGATAAATATTGCCTAATTCGATGATATTTTGTTTAAATCACATAAAGGAAAAGGGGATAATAAAGGTCAAAATATTGCTAAATTCGATGATTTTTAGTACAAAACAAAATGCAAGAAAACTTGCTTAAAAATGCAAAATTTGCGAAATTCTGAGATTTGAAGGCCAAATCACATATCGTGAGAAAACATGAAGTAGTATCGAAATATTGGTAAAAACTAATATATTTACGTAATATTAAACTACATGAAAAACGTGAAAAAAGTCCTTATTATACCAAATTTGAGGATTTTAACTTCGAATCATAGAGCGACGTTTCGTATTTTTCAGACCCTAGAAAAGACGTATAAAGATGTTGCTTCCAATACAAATGATAAAAATCAATGTGTTTTCATTAAAATTAACTAAAATGTTCCTGATTTTCGGTTTATATTACCGATGTAAGATGTACACGTAAAACCGTTCTAATCCGGCTGAAACGTCGATTTATGCAATAAAAACAGAACTTCTCCCCTTTTCAATATCTTACTTAGTATTTTAACGAGAAACAAATAGATTATTGAAACTGAAGTATTTAAGGTTATTTTCTGATCAATTATGTGTTTGCATCATTTTTATCGTATATATTATGAATTAATAACAATAAACTGAAAATTCACAAAAACGTGAAAAAAACAGCAAAATATTGCCTGATTCGATGATATTTTGTTTATATCACATAAAGGAAAAGGGGATGATAAACGTCAAAATATTGCTAAATTCGATGATTTTTCGTTCGAAACAAAATGCAAGAAAACTTGCTTAAAATGCAATATTATGCGAAATTCTGAGATTTGAAGGACAAATCACATATCGCGATACTACATGAAATAGTATCGAAATATTGGTAAAAATGAATATATTTACGTAATATCAAACTACGTGAAAAACGCGAAAAAAGTAACTATTATACCAAATTTGAGGATTTTAACTTCGAATCATAGAGCGACGTTTCGTATTTTTCAGACCCTAGAAAAGACGTATAAAGATGTTGCTTCCAATACAAATGATAAAAATCAATGTGTTTTCATTAAAATTAACTAAAATGTTCCTGATTTTCAGTTTACATTACCGATGTAAGATGTACACGTAAAACCGTTCTTATCCGGCTGAAACGTCGATTTATGCAATAAAAACAGAACGTCTCCCCTTTTCAATATCTTATTTAGTATTTTAACGAGAAACAAATAGATTATTGAAAATGAAGTATTTAAGGTTATTTTCTGATCAATTATGTGTTTGCATCATTTTTATCGTATATATAATGAATTAATAACAATAAACTGAAAATTCACAATAACGTGGAAAAACGGTAAAATATTGCCTAATTCGATGATATTTTGTTTAAATCACATAAAGGAAAGGGGGATGATAAACGTCAAAATATTGCTAAATTAGAAGATTTTTAGTACAAAACAAAATGCAAGAAACATGCTTAAAAATGCAAAATTTGCGAAATTCTGAGGGTTAAAGGCCAAATCACATATCGTGAGAAAACATGAAGTAGTATCGAAATATTGGTAAAAATTAATATATTTACGTAATATTAAACTACATGAATAACGTGAAAAAAGTCCTTATTATACCAAATTTGTGGATTTTAACTTCGAATCATAGAGCGACGTTTCGTATTTTTTAAACCCTAGAGAAGACGTATAAAGATGTTGCATCTAATACAAATGATAAAAATCAATGTGTTTTCATTAAAATTAACTAAAATGTTCCTGATTTTCGGTTTATATTACCGATGGAAGATGTGCACGTAAAACTGTTCTAATCCGGCTGAAACGTCGATATAGGCAATAAAAACAGAACTTCTCCCCTTTTCAATATCTTACTCAGTATTTTAATGAGAAACAAATAGATGATTGCAACTTAAGTATTTAAGGTTATTTTCTGATCAATTATGTGTTTGCATCATTTTTATCGTATATTTAATGAATTAATAACAATAAACTGAAAATTCACAAAAACGTGAAAAAACAGCAAAATATTGCCTGATTCGATGATATTTTGTTTATATCACATAAAGGAAAAGGGAATGATAAACGTCAAAATATTGCTAAATTCGATGATTTTTCGTTTGAAACAAAATGCAAGAAAACTTGCTAAAATGCAATTTTATGCGAAATTCTGTGATTTGAAGGCCAAATCACATATAGTGATGCAACCTGAAAAAGAATCGAAATATTGTTATATGTGAATATATTTACGTAATATCAAACTACATGAAAAACGCGAAAAAAGTAACTATTATACCAAATTTGAGGATTTTAACTTCGAATCATAAAGCGAGGATTTGTATTATTTAGATCCAATAAAAGACATATGACAGTGTTGTGTCGAATACAAATGATAAAAATCAATGTGTTTTCATTAGTATTAACTAAAATGATCCTGATTTTCCGTTTATATTACAGATGGAAGACGTACACGTAAAACAATATTATGCGAAATTCTGAGATTTGAAGGACAAATCACATATCGTGATACTACATGAAATAGTTTCGAAATATTGGTAAAAATGAATATATTTACGTAATATCAATCTACGTGAAAAACGCTAAAAAAGTAACCATTATACCAAATTTGAGAATTTTAACTTCGAATCATAGAGCGACGTTTCGTATTTTTTAGACCCTGGAAAAGACGTATAAAGATGTTTCTTCGAATACAAATGATAAAAATCAATGTGTTTTCATTAAAATTAACTAAAATGTTCCTGATTTTCGGTTTATATTACCGATGTAAGATGTACACGTAAAACCGTTATAATCCGGCTGAAACGTCGATTTATGCAATAAAAACAGAACTTCTCCCCTTTTCAATATCTTACTTAGTAATTTAACAAGAAACAAATAGATTATTGAAAATGAAGTATTTAAGGTTATTTTCTGATCAATTATGTGTTTGCATCATTTTTATCGTATATATAATGAATTAATAACAATAAACTGAAAATTCACAAAAACGTTGAAAAACGCTAAAATATTACCTAATTCGATGATATTTTATTTATATCACATAAAGGAAAAGGGGATGATGAAGTCAAAATATTGCTGAATTCGATGATTTTTAGTACGGAACAAAATGCAAGAAAACTTGCCTAAAATGCAATATTTTGCGAAAATCTGAGATTTGAAGGCCAAATCACATATCGTGATACTTCATGAATTGGTATCGAAATATTTGTACAAATGAATATATTTACGCAATATCAAACTACATGAAAAACGTGAAAAAAGTCATAATTATACCAAATTTCAGGATTTTACCTTCCAATCATATAGCGACGTTTCGTATTTTTTAGACCCTAGAAAAGACGAATAAAGAAGTTGCTTTTAGAAGCAACATCTTCATCTATAAATGATAAAAATTTATGTGTTTTCATTAAAATTAACTAAAATGTTCCTGATTTTCGGTTTATATTATAGATGGAAGATGTACACGTAAAACTGTTCTAATCCGGCTGAAACGTCGATATATGCAATAAAAACAGAACTTCTCCCCTTTACAATATCTTACCTTAATGAGAAACAAATAGATGATTGAAACTTAAGTATTTAAGGTTATTTTCTGATCAATTATGTGTTTGCATCATTTTTATCGTATATTTAATGAATTGATAACAATAAAGAGAAAATTCTCAAAAACGTGGAAAAACGGATAAATATTGCCTAATTCGATGATATTTTGTTTAAATCACACTAAGGAAAAGGGGTCAAAATATTGCTAAATTCGATGATTTTTAGTACAAAACAAAATGCAAGAAAATTTGCTTAAAAATATAAAATTTGCGAAATTCTGAGATTTGAAGTCCAAATTAAATATCGTGAGAAAACATGAAGCAGTATCGAAATATTGATAAAAACGAATATATTTACGTAAAATTACACTACATGAATAACGTGAAAAAAGTCACTATATTACCATTTTTTAGGATTTTAACTTCAAATCATAGAGCGAGGTTTCGTATTATTTAGATCCAAGAAAAGACATATGACAATGTTGTTTCCAATACAAATGATAAAAATCAATGTGTTTTCATTAGAATTAACTAAAATGTTCCTGATTTTCCGTTTATATTACCAATAAAAGATGTACACGTAAAACCGCTCTAATCCGGCTGAAACGTTGATATATGCAATAAAAACAGAACTTCTCCCCTTTTAAATATCTTACTCAGTATTTTACGGGAAACAAATAGTTGATTGAAAATAAAGTGTTTAAGGATAATTTTTAATCAATTATGTGTTTGCATCATTTTTATCGTATATTTAATGAATTAATAACAATAAACTGAAAATTCACAAAAACGTGAAAAAACAGCAAAATATTGCCTAATTCGATGATATTTTATTTTTATCACATAAAGCAAAAGGGGATGATAAACGTCAAAATATTGCTGAAATCGATGATTTTTCGTTCGAAGCAAAATGCAAGAAAACTTGCTTAAAATGCAATATTATGCGAAATTCTGAGATTTGAAGGACAAATCACATATCGCGATACTACATGAAATAGTATCGAAATATTGGTAAAAATGAATATATTTACGTAATATCAAAATACGTGAAAAACGCGAAAAAAGTAACTATTATACCAAATTTGAGGATTTTAACTTCGAATCATAGAGCGACGTTTCGTATTTTTCAGACCCTAGAAAAGACGTATAAAGATGTTGCTTCCAATACAAATGATAAAAATCAATGTGTTTTCATTAAAATTAACTAAAATGTTCCTGATTTTCGGTTTATATTACCGATGTAAGATGTACACGTAAAACCGTTCTAATCCGGCTGAAACGTCGATTTATGCAATAGAAACAGAACTTCTCCCCTTTTCAATATCTTACTTAGTATTTTAACGAGAAACAAATAGACTATTGAAAATGAAGTATTTAAGGTTATTTTCTGATCAATTATGTGTTTGCATCATTTTTATCGTATATATTATGAATTAATAACAATAAACTGAAAATTCACAATAACGTGGAAAAACGGTAAAATATTGCCTAATTCGATGATACTTTGTTTAAACCACATAAAGGAAAATGGGATGATAAACGTCAAAATATTGCTAAATTAGAAGATTTTTAGTACAAAACAAAATGCAAGAAACATGCTTAAAAATGCAAAATTTGCGAAATTCTGAGGGTTGAAGGCCAAATCACATATCGTGAGAAAACATGAAGTAGTATCGAAATATTGGTAAAAATTAATATATTTACGTAATATTAAACTACATGAAAAACGTGAAAAAAGTCCTTATTATACCAAATTTGTGGATTTTAACTTCGAATCATAGAGCGACGTTTCGTATTTTTTAAACCCTAGAGAAGACGTATAAAGATGTTGCATCTAAAACAAATGATAAAAATCAATGTGTTTTCATTAAAATTAACTAAAATGTTCCTGATTTTCGGTTTATATTACCGATGGAAGATGTACACGTAAAACTGTTCTAATCCGGCTGAAACGTCGATATAGGCAATAAAAACAGAACTTCTCCCCTTTTCAATATCTTACTCAGTATTTTAATGAGAAACAAATAGATGATTGCAACTTAAGTATTTAAGGTTATTTTCTGATCAATTATGTGTTTGCATCATTTTTATCGTATATTTAATGAATTAATAACAATAAACTGAAAATTCTCAAAAACGTGGAAAAACGGATAAATATTGCCTAATTCGATGATATTTTGTTTAAATCACATAAAGGAAAAGGGGATAATAAAGGTCAAAATATTGCTAAATTCGATGATTTTTAGTACAAAACAAAATGCAAGAAAACTTGCTTAAAAATGCAAAATTTGCGAAATTCTGAGATTTGAAGGCCAAATCACATATCGTGAGAAAACATGAAGTAGTATCGAAATATTGGTATAAACGAATATATTTACGTAAAATCACACTACATGAATAACGTGAAAAAATTCACTATATTACCATATTTGAGGATTTAAACTTCAAATCATAGCGCGAGGTTTAGTATTATTTAGATCAAAGAAAAGACATATGATATTGTTGTTCCAATACAAATGATAAAAATCAATGTGTTTTCTTTAGAATTAACTAAAATGTTCCTGATTTTCCTTTTATATTACAGATGGAAGATGTACACGTATAACCGCTCTAATCCGGCTGAAACGTCGATATATATGCAATAAAAACAGAACTTCTCCCCTTTTCAATATCTTTCTCAGTAATTTAACGAGAAACAAATAGATGATTGAAAATGAAGTGTTAAAGGTGAATTTCTAATCAATTATATGTTTGCATCATTTTTATCGTATATTTAATGAATTAATAACAATAAACTGAAAATTCACAAAAACGTGAAAAAAACAGCAAAATATTGCCTGATTCGATGATATTTTGATTATATCACATAAAGGAAAAGGGGATGATAAACATCAAAATATTGCTAAATTCGATGATTTTTCGTTCGAAACAAAATGCAAGAAAACTTGCTTAAAATGCAATATTATGCGAAATTCTGAGATTTGAAGGACAAATCACATATCGCGATACTACATGAAATAGGTATCGAAATATTGGTAAAAATGAATATATTTACGTAATATCAAACTACGTGAAAAACGCGAAAAAATAACTATTATACCAAATTTGAGGATTTGAACTTCGAATCATAGAGCGACGTTTCGTATTTTTCAGACCCTAGAAAAGACGTATAAAGATGTTGCTTCCAATACAAATGATAAAAATCAATGTGTTTTCATTAAAATTAACTAAAATGTTCCTGATTTTCGGTTTACATTACCGATGTAAGATGTACACGTAAAACCGTTCTTATCCGGCTGAAACGTCGATTTATGCAATAAAAACAGAACGTCTCCCCTTTTCAATATCTTACTTAGTATTTTAACGAGAAACAAATAGATTATTGAAAATGAAGTATTTAAGGTTATTTTCTGATCAATTATGTGTTTGCATCATTTTTATCGTATATATTATGAATTAATAACAATAAACTGAAAATTCACAATAACGTCGAAAAACGGTAAAATATTGCCTAATTCGATGATATTTTGTTTAAATCACATAAAGGAAAGGGGGATGATAAACGTCAAAATATTGCTAAATTAGAAGATTTTTAGTACAAACCAAAATGCAAGAAACATGCTTAAAAATGCAAAATTTGCGAAATTCTGAGGGTTAAAGGCCAAATCACATATCGTGAGAAAACATGAAGTAGTATCGAAATATTGGTAAAAATTAATATATTTACGTAATATTAAACTACATGAAAAACGTGAAAAAAGTCCTTATTATACCAAATTTGTGGATTTTAACTTCGAATCATAGAGCGACGTTTCGTATTTTTTAAACCCTAGAGAAGACGTATAAAGATGTTGCATCTAAAACAAATGATAAAAATCAATGTGTTTTCATTAAAATTAACTAAAATGTTCCTGATTTTCGGTTTATATTACCGATGGAAGATGTACACGTAAAACTGTTCTAATCCGGCTGAAACGTCGATATAGGCAATAAAAACAGAACTTCTCCCCTTTTCAATATCTTACTCAGTATTTTAATGAGAAACAAATAGATGATTGCAACTTAAGTATTTAAGGTTATTTTCTGATCAATTATGTGTTTGCATCATTTTTATCGTATATTTAATGAATTAACAACAATAAACTGAAAATTCTCAAAAACGTGGAAAAACGGATAAATATTGCCTAATTCGATGATATTTTGTTTAAATCACATAAAGGAAAAGGGGATAATAAAGGTCAAAATATTGCTAAATTCGATGATTTTTAGTACAAAACAAAATGCAAGAAAACTTGCTTAAAAATGCAAAATTTGCGAAATTCTGAGATTTGAAGGCCAAATCACATATCGTGAGAAAACATGAAGTAGTATCGAAATATTGGTATAAACGAATATATTTACGTAAAATCACACTACATGAATAACGTGAAAAAATTCACTATATTACCATATTTGAGGATTTAAACTTCAAATCATAGCGCGAGGTTTAGTATTATTTAGATCAAAGAAAAGACATATGATATTGTTGTTCCAATACAAATGATAAAAATCAATGTGTTTTCTTTAGAATTAACTAAAATGTTCCTGATTTTCCTTTTATATTACCGATGGAAGATGTACACGTATAACCGCTCTAATCCGGCTGAAACGTCGATATATATGCAATAAAAACAGAACTTCTCCCCTTTTCAATATCTTTCTCAGTATTTTAACGAGAAACAAATAGATGATTGAAAATGAAGTGTTAAAGGTTAATTTCTAATCAATTATATGTTTGCATCATTTTTATCGTATATTTAATGAATTAATAACAATAAACTGAAAATTCACAAAAACGTGAAAAAAACAGCAAAATATTGCCTGATTCGATGATATTTTGTTTATATCACATAAAGGAAAAGGGGATGATAAACATCAAAATATTGCTAAATTCGATGATTTTTCGTTCGAAACAAAATGCAAGAAAACTTGCTTAAAATGCAATATTATGCGAAATTCTGAGATTTGAAGGACAAATCACATATCGCGATACTACATGAAATAGTATCGAAATATTGGTAAAAATGAATATATTTACGTAATATCAAACTACGTGAAAAACGCGAAAAAATAACTATTATACCAAATTTGAGGATTTTAACTTCGAATCATAGAGCGACGTTTCGTATTTTTCAGACCCTAGAAAAGACGTATAAAGATGTTGCTTCCAATACAAATGATAAAAATCAATGTGTTTTCATTAAAATTAACTAAAATGTTCCTGATTTTCGGTTTACATTACCGATGTAAGATGTACACGTAAAACCGTTCTTATCCGGCTGAAACGTCGATTTATGCAATAAAAACAGAACGTCTCCCCTTTTCAATATCTTACTTAGTATTTTAACGAGAAACAAATAGATTATTGAAAATGAAGTATTTAAGGTTATTTTCTGATCAATTATATGTTTGCATCATTTTTATCATATATATTATGAATTAATAACAATAAACTGAAAATTCACAATAACGTCGAAAAACGGTAAAATATTGCCTAATTCGATGATATTTTGTTTAAATCACATAAAGGAAAGGGGGATGATAAACGTCAAAATATTGCTAAATTAGAAGATTTTTAGTACAAAACAAAATGCAAGAAACATGCTTAAAAATGCAAAATTTGCGAAATTCTGAGGGTTAAAGGCCAAATCACATATCGTGAGAAAACATGAAGTAGTATCGAAATATTGGTAAAAATTAATATATTTACGTAATATTAAACTACATGAAAAACGTGAAAAAAGTCCTTATTATACCAAATTTGTGGATTTTAACTTCGAATCATAGAGCGACGTTTCGTATTTTTTAAACCCTAGAGAAGACGTATAAAGATGTTGCATCTAATACAAATGATAAAAATCAATGTGTTTTCATTAAAATTAACTAAAATGTTCCTGATTTTCGGTTTATATTACCGATGGAAGATGTGCACGTAAAACTGTTCTAATCCGGCTGAAACGTCGATATAGGCAATAAAAACAGAACTTCTC
Organism: Procambarus clarkii; assembly: GCF_040958095.1. Classification (NCBI taxonomy): domain Eukaryota; kingdom Metazoa; phylum Arthropoda; class Malacostraca; order Decapoda; family Cambaridae; genus Procambarus; species Procambarus clarkii. The sequence continues at coordinate 33,019,901 of NC_091212.1, forward strand.
CCCTTTTCAATATCTTACTCAGTATTTTAATGAGAAACAAATAGATGATTGCAACTTAAGTATTTAAGGTTATTTTCTGATCAATTATGTGTTTGCATCATTTTTATCGTATATTTAATGAATTAATAACAATAAACTGAAAATTCTCAAAAACGTGGAAAAACGGATAAATATTGCCTAATTCGATGATATTTTGTTTAAATCACATAAAGGAAAAGGGGATAATAAAGGTCAAAATATTGCTAAATTCGATGATTTTTAGTACAAAACAAAGTGCAAGAAAACTTGCTTAAAAATGCAAAATTTGCGAAATTCTGAGATTTGAAGGCCAAATCACATATCGTGAGAAAACATGAAGTAGTATCGAAATATTGGTATAAACGAATATATTTACGTAAAATCACACTACATGAATAACGTGAAAAAATTCACTATATTACCATATTTGAGGATTTAAACTTCAAATCATAGCGCGAGGTTTAGTATTATTTAGATCAAAGAAAAGACATATGATATTGTTGTTCCAATACAAATGATAAAAATCAATGTGTTTTCTTTAGAATTAACTAAAATGTTCCTGATTTTCCGTTTATATTACCGATGGAAGATGTACACGTATAACCGCTCTAATCCGGCTGAAACGTCGATATATATGCAATAAAAACAGAACTTCTCCCCTTTTCAATATCTTTCTCAGTATTTTAACGAGAAACAAATAGATGATTGAAAATGAAGTGTTAAAGGTTAATTTCTAATCAATTATATGTTTGCATCATTTTTATCGTATATTTAATGAATTAATAACAATAAACTGAAAATTCACAAAAACGTGAAAAAAACAGCAAAATATTGCCTGATTCGATGATATTTTGTTTATATCACATAAAGGAAAAGGGGATGATAAACGTCAAAATATTGCTAAATTCGATGATTTTTCGTTCGAAACAAAATGCAAGAAAACTTGCTTAAAATGCAATATTATGCGAAATTCTGAGATTTGAAGGACAAATCACATATCGCGATACTACATGAAATAGTATCGAAATATTGGTAAAAATGAATATATTTACGTAATATCAAACTACGTGAAAAACGCGAAAAAAGTAACTATTATACCAAATTTGAGGATTTTAACTTCGAATCATAGAGCGACGTTTCGTATTTTTCAGACCCTAGAAAAGACGTATAAAGATGTTGCTTCCAATACAAATGATAAAAATCAATGTGTTTTCATTAAAATTAACTAAAATGTTCCTGATTTTCGGTTTATATTACCGATGTAAGATGTACACGTAAAACCGTTCTAATCCGGCTGAAACGTCGATATATGCAATAAAAACAGAACTTCTCCCCTTTTCAATATTTTTCTCAGTATTTAAACGAGAAACAAATAGTTGATTCAAAAGGAAGTGTTATAGGTTAATTTCCAATCAATTATGTGTTTGCATCATTTTTATCGTATATTTATTGAATTAATAACAATAAACTGAAAATTCACAAAAACGTGGAAAAACAGCAAAATATTGCCTAATTCGATGATATTTTCTTTATATCACAAAAAGGAAATGGGGATGATAAACGTCAAAATATTGCTAAATTCGATGATTTTTCGTACGAAACAAAATGCAAGAAAACTTGCTTAAAATGCAATATAATGCAAAATTCTGAGATTTGAAGGACAAATCACATATCGCGATACTACATGAAATAGTATCGATATATTGGTAAAATGAATATATTTACGTAATATCAAACAACATGAAAAAGGTGAAAAAAGTCATTAATATACCAAATTTGAGGATTTTACCTTCGAATCATATAGGGACTTTTCGTATTTTTTAGACCCTAGAAAAGACGTATAAAGATGTTGCTTCTAATACAAGTGATAAAAATCAATGTGTTTTCATTAGAATTAACTAAAATGTTCCTGATTTTCCGTTTATATTACCGATGGAAGATGTACACGTAAAACCGCTTTAATCCGGCTGAAAGGTCGATATATGCATTAAAAACAGAACTTCTCCCCTTTTCATTATCTTTCTCAGTATTTTAACGAGAAACAAATAGATGATTTAAAATGAAGTGTTAAAGGCTAATTTCTAATCAATTATGTGTTTGCATCATTTTTATCGTATATATAAAGAATTAATAACAATAAACTGAAAATTCACAAAAACGTGAAAAAACATCAAAATATTGCCTAATTCGATATTTTGTTTATATCACGTAAAGGAAAAGGGGATGATAAACGTCAAAATATTGCTAAATTCGATGATTTTTCGTACGAAACAAAATGCAAGAAAACTTGCTAAAATTGCAATATTATGCGAAATTCTGAGATTTGAAGGACAAATCACATATCGTCATACTACATGAAATAGTATCGAAATATTGGTAAAAATTAATATATTTTGTGACGATAATCTCCTTCAAGAGATTGAGCCTGCTCTTCCCTCCAAAGTTCGTCGCTATAAATCCCTATAAAACTAATATGGAAGAAATATCCAACAAATACAACACCAAGGTTTGCCAGAGTGCAAACGTATGCAGCCAGGAACACCTGCTCCACCTCGAACCACCAAACTACCTGTCTGTCGCCTGCTCATCGCTGATTGGCTGCGTTTCCAGTTGCACTTGCCCTCCACCCGCCACACTACCTGATGTCTGGGGCCACACGACCGCCAGACCTCAGAATATCCAGTGCTTTCAACAAGTTAACACGTCTCATTGGTAGACTAACCTGTGGCTTACGTGTACTAAGAGAAGTCGCAGCTTAAAGCCAATATTCCTGCATCCATATTTACATTGTTTGTTATACACTTGTTATTACTCACTTGTCTTAACGTAACTTTTCATTTTGTCATTTGATTATTCTTATTATTTTGATTGATTGATTTTATGTTCCAATTTGTATGTCCATTTTATTCATGTTTTGCTTTTCTACGTAATTAAAATCTCATTGTTAAATTTACTTGTGCTTTGTGTGTCTTCCCATTACCTTACCACAGACGAAGTTCCAGATTTTCTATTTTTTTTTCTATATGTGACGAGGCCATACCCCTAGCTTTTGAACAGCCGAACACCAACGCGTTACCGTCACATATTAAATGGGGGCCTGTCCGGGAGCTTCACTCAGGTACTGGTGCCAAGTAGTAATTTATGGTAAGCGTATTTAACTTTGTTAACGTAGCTTTTACTATTTTTCATATTCAATTTCATTTTTATATGGTGCGGTGTATTGTGCATTACGAGAGTAGCATATGGTGAAGGTGAGACAACTTTGGATTACGTGGTGACTGTAGGCCTCAGTCATACTCTTAATTGGTCATCTCTCCCTCCGTGTTATTACTCGTGTTTACCATCTTTGTTCCTTGGATATTTCTCATTTTTGACAGATCATCATATTGGTACCCTGGTACCGTGGTCTGCCCCGGGTCAAGTGCACCTAATCTTCTGCAATCTGACTGTAGGAGGACAAAGAGGGCCATAGTTCCTCTAGCTCGAACTTTAGTTGCTGAATTGGGACCTCAGCAGCAGTTCTCGTCACCAGTTGACACCTCGCACCCCTACACGTCAGTCAGAGATGATGATACATACAACGGTAGGGAATTAGCTTACTTTTTCAGAGCACAAAAGTTCGCTAATTCTGTAAGTATCATATTAATTTCAGTAGGAAAAACTAGCTTATGTCCTATAGAGACTCGGCAAGGTATGCCTACATCCTTGGACTACCAATTTTACTTTTGAGGCAATTAACTGTTTCATTTGTTTTCGAAACTCTGTTTCATTTGTTAGTAGGATTTTCTTGCCCTTATCTTCTTACATGAGTACCGGGTACAAGATTTCCTGCGCCTTTGATTTAAATTAATCATTTAACATCTTGTACTTAACTTTAATTGTTAAAGATCCCACAGGATAGGTACCAGTTGCCACGTTGTCCTTTTTCTGACATTCACCATATAACGGTATATTCGTTGTACATTTATTTGCTAATTTCACAATGTTTCGTCTCCAAGCTTTCCGTGCAGATCCAGCAGGTACAATTGGGACTTTAAGTCATGCCAAGAGAGCTGAATTACAAACTCTTGCACATGAGTATCAACTAACAGTTCCCTACCAAGCCAACAAGAGTGAAATACACAACCTGTTGCTGGATCATTTCTTAGAGCAAGGTAAGATAGACTCTGAAGCTCATGAAACTTACTATATTGCAGATAAAACTGATTTGGCGACGATGAAACTCAAACTAGAGCTGGCCAAGATTGAACGTGAGCAGCAAAAAGAAGCAGCTGCCATACGAAGAGAAGAACAAGAACGTGAGGCTGCTTTGAGGAAGGAAGAACACGAACGAGAAATCGCCCTCAAGGAACGTGAAAATGCCTTGAAGAAAGAAGAACACGAACGAGAAATCGCCCTCAAGGAACGTGAACTCGCCCTCCAGGAACGTGAGGTTGCAATGTTCCAGGAGCGGGAACGAGTACAGCTTGAAACCAAACAACGCGAGTTGGAGATGCAACGCGAACATGACAAGCAACAAGCGACTCTGGCTCTAGAGTGTCGTCAACAAGAATTCGCGTTGGAAACTTCACACTTCGCTCAACGCCAGCAAGCTACTGCCAATCTTCCCGTCAGTTTTAATATATCACATGCAAGTAAGTTAATGCCATCCTTTGTAGAAGTAGAAGTTGATGTGTTTTTCACCACCTTTGAAACCCTTGCTAATCAACTCAGTTGACCTGTCGACCAATGGGCCACACTTCTCAGAGTCCATCTTACAGGTAGAGCTGCAGTCACACTCAGTACTCTGGTGTCTGAGAATGACTACCAGACTCTGAAACAAGCAGTGTTGGACGCCTACCTCCTCTCCACAGAAAGTTATCGAAGGAAATTCCGTGACCACCTGAAGGCAAGTACCACTACCTTCCTCGAGTTTGCTAACACAAAACAGAGATATTTCATGAAATGGCTGGAAGCAGCACATGTCTCTACTTTTACAGAACTCGTCAACCTGATGCTAGTTGAAGAATTCTTGAGGCGTGTGCCGCCTCCTGTCCGTCTATACTTAGCAGATAAAGAAGAAACCGACTACCTGAAGTGTGCTAAGTCGGCTGACACTTACAGCCTCATTCATCGGCTGACACCCGAACCATCCTCCAGTAAGAAGTCGTGGTACAGTTACGAGAAAGTGAGCACCGATCAAGCTGGCTCGCAATTGTACTGCAAGTATTGTAGACTCTATGGACATACCATAGACAAGTGTGGTAAGTCTCAACACAAAGGAACCACTGACACACAGAAACCCAAACCAACTCCTCCTAAGTCCGGTAAGCCTGTGATGAATGTTGGTGTTAATGTTAATGATCTTTCTCTTTTCAGTAACCACCTGTATACTGGAACTGTCTCTGCCAACGGTTCAAATCCGGAGGAACGTTTCAAATTGAAGATCTTGAGGGACACAGCGGCTCTTCAATCGATCATCTTGAAGTCGGCTGTGCCCAACATCGCCTACACCGGAGAAACTGTCTTCATCACTGACCTCACTGCTACCACTCCATACCCTCTCGCCAGAGTCCACCTGGATTGTCCCTACGTGAACGGAGAAGTCCAAGTCGCCGTCAGGGAAAAGCCTTTTCCCATGCCTGGAGTGCAACTTCTCCTAGGCAACGACTTGGCAGAAGACCTGCAACCAACCAACCTGATCGTCATGGACAAACCCCAGGTGTGTACCTCTGTGTCAATTAACCCTATACTAGCGTATGTTCCAGCAGAGGTTCAAGAGAGTGATGAAGTTTCTCCTCCGGTTCTCGTGACCACCCGTGCACAAGCCGCACGTCCACAGCCAGCTGACTCTACTGCTACCGCTGTCCCTCAAGACCCTCAGAAACTACCCCCGAATCTGACCAAGTTGGAGTTCCGTAAGTTGCAGAGGGAAAATCTTACTTTAACACCATTGTTTTTCCAGGCTGAGACTCAACCCGACAGTATTCCTGGGTTCTTCCTAGAGAACGACTTGCTCTACCGCAGATATAGACCCAGTAAACTGAAGGAGGAGGACGATTGGGCCAACATCGAACAACTTGTGATTCCTACCAGCCTGCGGCCCACTATTCTACACCTGGCCCACGGAGCACTCTCCCACTACGGATTCAACAAGACTTACCATGGGATTCGTCAAGACTACTACTGGCCAGGTATGGTAAATAGCGTCAAACAGTACGTAAAACAGTGTCATACATGTCAGATGGCAGGCAAACCGAACATCTCCATTCCCAGAGCGCCACTGATTCCCATACAGGTGCCTGTGGAACCTTTCCACAGACTTATAATAGACTGTGTTGGTCCTTTACCTCGGACCAGTTCAGGTAACGCCTATATCTTAACCATCCTGTGTCCTACCACCAGATTTCCCATAGCAGTTCCAGTGAAGAACATCACGGCTGCTACGGTTGTAAAGCATCTATTGAAGATCTTCACTCAATACGGATTTCCCAGGGAGATTCAGAGCAACTTCACCAGTGATCTCTTCAAAAGGACACTGGAGGAATTCAACATCAAACAGGTATTGTCCAACCCCTATCATCCTGCTTCACAGGGTTCTCTTGAACGTAGTTATCAGACTATCAAAGAACTCTTGAAAAAGTTTTGTAGTGAAACCTCTAAGGATTGGGATAAGCAAATCGACCTTATAATGTGTATTTACAGAAGTCTTCCCAATGAGTCCCTAGGAGTATCTCCTTATGAGATGCTCTACGGCCGTAAGTGCCGTACTCCCCTTAAGGCTTTCAAAGACTCTCTCCGAGATGCCACCTTCAGTGAGCATCAGAATGTGCCACAGTTTGTTCAAAACCTTCAACACATTCTAGAGAGAGTCCACCGTTTTGCCCATGATAATCTATTGAAAGCCCAGGAGAGGATGAAGACTCATTACGACCAGACCAGCAAAGTAAGAAAATTTAAGCCGGGAGACTTCGTCCTAGCATACTTTCCTATCCCAGGTTCTCCTTTACAAAACAGGTTTTCAGGACCCTACCGCGTCAAAGAGTGCAGAAGCAACAACAACTACGTTATCGAGACTCCAGATAGGCGGCGGAAGACCCAGCTGTGCCACGTCAACCTCCCGAAGAAATATAATGGTACTCCTCCCACTGCCATGATCAATTATTCTACCTTCACAGAACCCTTCATCCACAGTGAGACCTTGCCAGCTTCTCCTCCCGAAAGCACCGACAAGGAGTCCACGCTTTCTCACTCAAAAATCCATATTGATAATCCCAACCATTTTCAGGACCCTAATAGTGCTCCTTTGCCATATTCTAATTCCACTCTCACCTCGTCAGATAAGCCCTTCATCCTCCATGTCGACGCCAGTGGTACCGACGTTGGTGGTGTTGTGATGCAGCAACGAGGCGAGGAGAACACACCTGTCAGCGACTACTGCTACAAGGAACTACGAAACAATTGGCAAGGAGCTACTCTTCATCATCCTGAAGCTCCAGCACTTTACTCCACACCTGAAAAGTGCTCGGTCTACCATCAACACGGACCACACCACCCTACACCTCCTGCAGCACGCCCACTTCTCATCTCAACGTCTTCTACTATGGGCTTGATAACTGCAGAAATTCAACCTGGAGACACGCTATACCAAGGTTCCGACAACATCTTAGCCGATGCTCCCTCCAAAGTTTATGAAGTAGAAGCGACTCCATTTATTACTCCACCACATAACGACGTACTTCTTCCAGAACCGCAGGCTTCGGGGGAGAGTTGTGACGATAATCTCCTTCAAGAGATTGAGCCTGCTCTTCCCTCCAAAGTTCGTCGCTATAAATCCCTATAAAACTAATATGGAAGAAATATCCAAATACAACACCAAGGTTTGCCAGAGCGCAAACGTATGCAGCCATGAACACCTGCTCCACCTCGAACCACCAAACTACCTGTCTGTCGCCTGCTCATCGCTGATTGGCTGCGTGTCCAGTTGCACCTGCCCTCCACCCGCCACACTACCTGATGCCTGGGGCCACACGACCGCCAGACCTCAGAATATCCAGTGCTTCCAACAAGTTAACACGTCTCGTTGGTAGACTAAGCTGTGGCTTACATGTACTAAGAGAAGTGGCAGCTTAAAGCCAATATTCCTTCATCCATATTTACATTGTTTGTTATACACTTGTTATTACTCACTTGTCTTAACGTAACTTTTCATTTTGTCATTTGATTATTCTTATTATTTTGATTGATTGATTTTATGTTCCAATTTGTATGTCCATTTTTTTCATATTTTGCTTTTCTAACGTAATTAAAATCTCATTGTTAAATTTACATGTGTTTTGTGTGTCTTCCCATTACCTTACCACAGACGAAATTCCAGATTTTCTATTTTTTGTTTCTATATGTGACAAGGCCATACCCCTAGCTTTTGAACAGCCGAACACCAACGCGTTACCGTCACAATTTATTAATATCAAACTACATGAAAAACGCGAGAAAAGTAACTATTATACCAAATTTGAGGATTTTAACTTCGAATCATAGAGCGACGGTTTGTATTTTTTAGACCCTAGAAAAGACGTATAAAGATGTTGCTTCCAATACAAATGATAAAAATCAATGTGTTTTCATTAAAATTAACTAAAATGTTCCTGATTTTCGGTTTATATTACCGATGTAAGATGTACACGTAAAACCGTTCTAATCAGGCTGAAACGTCGATTTATGCAATAAAAACAAACATCTTCTCCCCTTTCCAATATCTGACTTAGTAATTTAACTAGAAACAAATACATTATTGAAAATGAAGTATTTAAGGTTATTTTCTGATCAATTATGTGTTTGCATCATTTTTATCGTATATATAATGAATTAATAACAATAAACTGAAAATTCACAAAAACGTGAAAAAACGGTAAAATATTGCCTAATTCGATGATATTTTGTTTAAATCACATACAGGAAAAGGGGATGATAAACGTCAAAATATTGCTAAATTAGATGATTTTAAGTACAAAACAAAATGCAAGAAACATGCTTAAAAATGCAAAATTTGCGAAATTCTGAGATTTGAAGTCCAAATCACATATCGTGAGAAAACATGAAGTAGTATCGAAATATTGGTATAAACGAATATGTTTACGTAAAATCACACTACATGAATAACGTGAAAAAATTCACTATATTACCATATTTAAGGATTTAAACTTCAAATCATAATGCGAGGTTTAGATTTAGATCAAAGAAAAGACATATGACAATGTTGTTTCCAATACAAATGATAAAAATAAATGTGTTTTCATTAGAATTAACTAAAATGTTCCTGATTTTCCGTTTATATTACCGATAAAAGATGTTCACGTAAAACCGCTCTAATCCGGTTGAAACGTCGATATATGCAATAAAAACTGAACTTCTCCTCTTTTCAATATCTTTCTCAGTATTTTAACGAGAAACAAATAGATGATTGAAAATGAAGTGTTAAAGGTTAATTTCTAATCAATTATGTGTTTGCATCATTTTTATCGTATATATAATGAATTAATAACAATAAACTGAAAATTCACAAAAAGGTGAAAAAACAGCAAAATATTGCCTAATTCGATGATATTTTGTTTATATCACATGAAGGAAAAGGGGATGATAAACGTCAAAATATTGCTAAATTCGATGATTTTTCGTTCGAAACAAAATGCAAGAAAACTTGCTAAAATGCAATATTAAGCGAAATTCTGTGATTTGAAGGCCAAATCACATATCGTGATACAACCTGAAATAGAATCGAAATATTGTTATATATGAATATATTTACGTAATATCAAACTACATGAAAAACGCGAAAAAAGTAACTATTATACCAAATTTGAGGATTTTAACTTCGAATCATAAAGCGAGGTTTCGTATTATTTAGATCCAATAAAAGACATATGACAGTGTTGCTTCCAATACAAATGATAAAAATCAATGTGTTTTCATTAAAATTAACTAAAATGTTTCTGATTTTCGGTTTATATTACCGATGGAAGATGTACACGTAAAACTGTTCTAATCCGGCTGAAACGTCGATATATGCAATAAAAACAGAACTTCTCCCCTTTTCAATATCATACTCAGTATTTTAATGAGAAACAAATAGATGATTGAAACATAAGTATTTAACTCTAACTATTAACTCTGATCAATTATGTGTTTGCATCATTTTTATCGTATATTTAATGAATTAATAACAATAAACTGAAAATTCTCAAAAACGTGGAAAAACGGATAAATATTGCCTAATTCGATGATATTTTGTTTAAATCAAATAAAGGAAAAGGGGATGATAAAGGTCAAAATATTGCTAAACTCGATGATTTTTAGTACAAAACAAAATGCAAGTAAACTTGCTTAAAATGCAAAATTTGCGAAAATCTGAGATTTGAAGTCCAAATCACATATCGTGAGAAAAGATGAAATAGAATCGAAATATTGGTAAAAACGAATATATTTACGTAAAATCAAACTACATGAATAACGTGAAAAAGTCACTATATTACCATATTTATGGATTTTAACTTCAAATCATAGAGCGAGGTTTCGTATTATTTAGATCCAAGAAAAGACATATGACAATATTGTTTCCAATACAAATGATAAAAATCAATGTGTTTTTATTAGAATTAACTAAAATGTTCCTGATTTTCCGTTTATATTACCGATGGAAGATGTACAAGTAAAACCGCTCTAATCCGGTTGAAACGTCGATATATGCAATAAAAACTGAACTTCTCCCCTTTTCAATATCTTTCTCAGTATTTTAACGAGAAACAAATAGATGATTGAAAATGAAGTGTTAAAGGTTAATTTCTAATCAATTATGTGTTTGCATCATTTTTATCGTATATTTAATGAATTAATAACAATAAACTGAAAATTCACAAAAAGGTGAAAAAACAGCAAAATATTGCCTAATTCGATGATATTTTGTTTATATCACATAAAGGAAAAGGGGATGATAAACGTCAAAATATTGCTAAATTCGATGATTTTTCGTTCGAAACAAAATGCAAGAAAACTTGCTAAAATGCAATATTATGCGAAATTCTGTTATTTGAAGGCCAAATCACATAACGTGATACAACCTGAAATAGAATCGAAATATTGTTATACATGAATATATTTACGTAATATCAAACTACATGAAAAACGCGAAAAAAGTAACTATTATACCAAATTTGAGGATTTTAACTTCGAATCATAAAGCGAGGTTTCGTATTATTTAGATCCAATAAAAGACATATGACAGTGTTGCTTCCAATACAAATGATAAAAATCAATGTGTTTTCATTAAAATTAACTAAAATGTTCCTGATTTTCGGTTTATATTACCGATGGAAGATGTACACGTAAAACTGTTATAATCCGGCTGAAACGTCGATATATGCAATAAAAAAAGAACTTCTTCCCTTTTCAATATCTTACTCAGTATTTTAATGAGAAACAAATAGATGATTGAAACTTAAGTATTTAAGGTTAATTTCTGATCAATTATGTGTTTGCATCATTTTTATCGTATATTTAATGAATTAACAACAATAAACTGAAAATTCTCAAAAACGTTGAAAAACGGATAAATATTGCCTAATTCGATGATATTTTGTTTAAATCACACAAAGGAAAAGGGGTCAAAATATTGCTAAATTCGATGATTTTTAGTACAAAACAAAATGCAAGAAAACTTGCTTAAAAATGCAAAATTTGCGAAATTCTGAGATTTGAAGTCCAAATCTCATATCGTGAGAAAACATGAAGTAGTATCGAAATATTCATAAAAACGAATATATTTACGTAAAATCACACAACATGAATAACGTGAAAATGTCACTATATTACCATTTTTTAGGATTTTAACTTCAAATCATAGAGCGAGGTTTCGTATTATTTAGATCCAAGAAAAGACATATGACAATGTTGTTTCCAATACAAATGATAAAAATCAATGTGTTTTCATTAGAATTACCTAAAATGTTCCTGATTTTCCGTTTATATTACCGATGGAAGATGTACACGTAAAACCGCTCTAATCCGGCAGAAACGTCGATATATGCAATAAAACAGAACTTCTCCCCTTTTCAATATCTTACTCAGTATTTTAACGAGAAACAAAGAGTTGATTCAAATACAAGTGTTTAAGGTTAATTTATAATCAATTATGTGTTTGCATCATTTTTATCGTATATTTAATGAATTAATAACAATAAACTGAAAATTCACAAAAACGAGGAAAACCCGCAAAATATTGCCTAATTCGATGATATTTTGTTTATATCACATAAAGGAAAAGGGGGTGATAAACGTCAAAATATTGCTGAATTCAATGATTTTTAGTACGGAACAAAATGCAAGAAAACTTGCCTAAAATGCAATATTATGCTAAAATCTGAGATTTGAAGGCCAAATCACATATCGTGACACTACATGAAATAGTTTCGAAATATTGGTAAAAATTAATATATTTACATAATATCAAACTACATGAAAAACGTGAAAAAATAACTATTATACCAAATTTGAGGATTTTAACTTCGAATCAGAAAGCGAGGATTCGTATTATTTTGATCCAATAAAAGACATATGACAGTGTTGTTTCCAATGCAAATGATAAAAATCAATGTGTTTTCATTAGAATTAACTAAAATGATCCTGATTTTCCGTTTATATTACAGATGGAAGATGTACACGTAAAACTGTTCTAATCCGGCTGAAACGTCGAAATATGCAATAAAAAAAGAACTTCTCTCCCTTTTCAATATCTTACTCAGTATTTTAACGAGAAACAAATAGATGATTGAAACTTAAGTATTTAAGGTTATTTTCTGATCAATTATGTGTTTGCATCATTTTTATCGTATATTTAATGAATTAATAACAATAAACTGAAAATTCTCAAAAACATGGAAAAACTTTTATTTTATTGCCTAATTTTTATTTATTGTCTTTTATTTTATTGCCTAATTTTTATTTATTTTATTTATTTATTTATTTTATAACTTTTATTTATTGCAAAATATTGCCTAATTCGATGATATTTTGTTTAAATCATATAAAGTAAAAGGGGATGATAAACGTCAAAATATTGCTAAATTCGATGATTTTTCGTTCGAAACAAAATGCAAGAAAACTTGCTAAAATGCAATATTATGCGAAATTCTGTGATTTGAAGGCCAAATCACATATTGTGATACAACCTGAAATAGAATCGAAATATTGTTATATATGAATATATTTACGTAATATCAAACTACATGAAAAACGCGAAAAAAGTAACTATTATGCCAAATTTGAGGATTTTAACTTTGAATAAAAAAGCGAGGATTCGTATTATTTAGATCCAATAAAAGACATATGACAGTGTTGTTTCCAATGCAAATGATAAAAATCAATGTGTTTTCATTAGAATTAACTAAAATGATCCTGATTTTCCGTTATATTACATATGGAAGATGTACACGTAAAACCGCTCTATTCAGGCTGAAACAACGATATATGCATTAAATACCGAACTTCTCCCCTTTTCAATATCTTACTCAGTATTTTAACGAGAAACAAATAGATGATTGAAAATGAAGGTTAATTTCTTATCAATTATGTGTTTGCATAATTTTTATCGTATATTTAATGAATTAATAACAATATACTTATAATTCACGAAAACGTGAAAAAACAGCAAAATATTGCCTAATTCGATGATATTTTGTTTATATCACATAAAGGAAAAGGGGATGATAAACGTCAAAATATTGCTAAATTCGATGATTTTTCGTACGAAACAAAATGCAAGAAAACTTGCTTAAAATGCAATATTATGCGAAATTCTGAGATTTGAAGGACAAATCACATATCGTGAGAAAACATGAAGTAGTATCGAAATATTGGTATAAACGAATATATATACGTAAAATCACACTACATGAAAAACGTGAAAAAGTCACTATTTTACCATATTTGAGGATTTAAACTTCAAATCATAGAGCGAGTGTAGTATATACATCCAAGAAAAGACATATGACAATGTTGTTTCCAATACAAATGATATAAATCAATGTGTTTTCATTAGAATTAACTAAAATGTTCCTGATTTTCCGTTTATATTACCGATGGAAGATGTACACGTAAAACTTTTCTAATCCGGCTGAAACGTCGATATATGCAATAAAAACAGAACTTCTCCCCTTTTCAATATCTTACTCAGTATTTTAATGAGAAACAAAGAGATGATTCAAACTTAAGTATTTAAGGTTATTTTCTGATCAATTATGTGTTTGCACCATTTTTATCGTATATATAATGAATTAATAACAATGAACTGAAAATTCACAAAAACGAGAAAAAACGGTAAAATATTGACTAATTCGATGATATTTTATTTATATCACATAAAGGAAAAGGGGATGATAAACGTCAAAATATTGCTGAATTCGATGATTTTTAGTACGGAACAAAATGCAAGAAAACTTGCTTGAAATGCAATGTTATGCGAAAATCTGAGATTTGAAAGCCAAATCACATATCCTGATACTCTATGAAATAGTATCGAAATATTGGTAAAAATGAATATATATACGTAATATCAAACTACATGAAAAACGTGAAAAAAGTCATTATTATACCAAATTTCAGGATTTTAACTTCGAATCATAGAGCGACGTTTCGTATTTTTTAGACCCTAGAAAAGACGAATAAAGAAATTGCTTTTAGAAGCAACATCTTCATCTACAAATGATAAAAATTTATGTGTTTTCATTAATATTAACTAAAATGTTCCAAAATTCACAAAAACGTGGAAAAACGGTAAAATATTGCCTAATTCGATGATATTTTATTTATATCACATAAAGGAAAAGGGGATGATAAACGTGAAAATATTGCTGAATTCGATGATTTTTAGTACGGAACAAAATGAAAGAAAACTTGCTTAAAATGCAATATTATGCGAAAATCTGAGATTTGAAGGCCAAATCACATATTGTGATACTACATGAAATAGTATCGAAATATTGGTAAAAATGAATATATTTACGTAATATCAAACTACATGAAAAACGTGAAAAAAATCATTATTATACCAAATTTCAGGAGTTTAACTTCGAATTATAGAGCGACGTTTCGTATTTTTTAGACCCTAGAAAAGACGAATAAATAAGTTGCTTTAAGAAGCAATATCTTCATCAACAAATGATAAAAATTTATGTGTTTTCAATAAAATTAACCAAAATGTTCCTGATTTTCGGTTTATATTACCGATGGAAGATGTACACGTAAAACTGTTCTAATCCGGCTGAAACGTCGATATATGCAATAAAAAGAGAACTTCTCCCCTTTACAATATCTTACTTTATTGAGAAACAAATAGATGATTGAAACTTAAGTAATTAAGGTTATTTTCTGACCAATTATGTGTTTGCATCATTTTTATCGTATATTTAATGAATTAATAACAATAAACTGAAAATTCTCAAAAACGTGGAATACGGATAAATATTGCCTAATTCGATGATATTTTGTTTAAATCACACAATGGAAAAGGGGTCAAAATATAGCAAATTTCGATGATTTTTAGTACAAAACAAAATGCAAGAAAACTTGCTTAAAAAATGCAAAATTTGCGAAATTCTGAGATTTGAAGTCCAAATTACATATCGTGAGAAAACATGAAGTAGTATCGAAATATTGATAAAAACGAATATATTTACGTAAAATCACACTACATGAATAACGTGAAAAAAGTCACTATATTACCATTTTTTAGGATTTTAACTTCAAATCATAGAGCGAGGTTACATATTATTTAGATCCAAGAAAAGACATATGACAGTGTTGTTTCCAATAAAAATGATAAAAATCAATGTGTTTTCATTAGAATTAACTAAAATGATCCTGATTTTCCGTATATATTACAGATGGAAATGTACCCGTAAAACCGCTCTATTCCGGCTGAACGGTCGATATATGCATTAAATACCGAACTTCTCCCCTTTACAATATCTTACTCAGTATTTAAAAAAAAGGAACAAAATGCAAGAAAACTTGCTAAAAATGCAATATATTGCGAAAATCTGAGATTTGAAAACCAAATCACATACCATGATACTACATGAAATAGTATCGAAATATTGGTAAAAATAAATATATTTACGTAATATCAAACTACATGAAAAACGTTAAAAAAGTCATTATTATACCAAATATGAGGATTTTAACTTCGAATCATAGTACAACGTTTCGCATTTTTTTTTTTACCCTAGAAAAGACGTATAAAGATGTTGCTTCTAATACAAATGATAAAAATCAATGGGTTTGCATTAAAATTAACTAAAATGTTCCTGATTTTCGGTTTATATTACCGATGGAAGATGTACACGTAAAACTGTTCTAATCCGGCTGAAACGTCGATATATGCAATAAAACAGAACTTCTCCACTTTTCAATATCTAACTTAGTATTTTAACTAGAAACAAATAGTTGATTGAAAATGAAGTGTTTAAGGTTAATTTCTAATCATTTATGTGTTTTCATCATTTTTACCATGTATTTAATGAATTAATACCAATAAACTGAAAATTCGCAAAAACGTGGAAAAACTGCAAAATATTGCCTAATTCGATAATATTTTGTTTATATCACATAAAGGAAAAGGGGATGATTAACGTCAAAATATTGCTGAATTCGATGACTTTTAGTACGGAACAAAATGCAAGAAAACTTGCTTAAAAATGCAATATTTGCGAAATTCTGATATTTGAAGGCCAAATCACATATCGTGAGAAAACATGAAGTAGTATCGAAATATTGGTATAAACGAATATATATACGTAAAATCACACTACATGAAAAACGTTAAAAAAGTCTCTATTTAGAATATTTGTGGATTTTAACTTCAAATCATAGAGCGAGGATTCGTAGTATTTACATCCAAGAAAAGACATATGGCAATGTTGTTTCCAATACAAATGATAAAAATCAATGTGTTTTCATTAGAATTTACTAAAATGTTCCTGATTTTCCGTTTATATTACCGATGGAAGATGTACACGTAAAACCGCTCTAATCCGGCTGAATTGTCGATATATGCAATAAAAACAGAACTTCTCCCCTTTTCAATATCTTACTCAGTATTTTAACGAGAAACAAGTAGTTGATTGAAAATGAAGTGTTTAAGGTTAATTTCTAATCAATTATGTGTTTGCATCATTTTTATCTTATATTTAATGAATTAATACCAATAAAGTGAAAATTCACCAAAACGTGTTAAAACCGCAAAATATTGCCTAATTCGATGATATTTTGTTTATATCACATAAAGGAAAAGGGGATGATAAACGTCAAAATATTGCTGAATTCGATGATTTATAGTACGGAACAAAATGCAAGAAAACTTGCTTAAAATGCAATATTATGCGAAAATCTGAGATTTGAAGGCCAAATCATATATCGTGATACTACATGAAATAGTATCGAAATATTGGTAAAAATGAATATGTTTACGTAATATCAAACTACATGAAAAACGTGAAAAAAAGTCATTATTACACCAAATTTGAGGATTTTAACTTCGAATCATAGAGCGACGTTTCGTATTTTTTAGACCCAAGAAAAGACGTATAAAGATGTTGCTTCTAATACAAATGATAAAAATCAATGTGTTTGCATTAAAATTAACTAAAATGTTCCTGTTTTTCGGTTTATATTACCGATGGAAGATGTACGCGTAAAACTGTTCTATTCCGGCTGAAACGTCGATATATGCAATAAAAACAGAACTTCTCTCCTTTTCAATATCTTACTCAGTATTTTAATGAGAAACAAATAGATGATTGAAACTTACGTATTTAAGGTTATTTTCTGATCAATTATGTGATTGCTTAATTTTTATCGTATATTTAATGAATTAATAACAATAAACTGAAAATTCTCAAAAACGTGCAAAACGGATAAATATTGCCTAATTCGATGATATTTTGTTTAAATCACATAAAGGAAAAGGGGTCAAAATATTGCTAAATTCTATGATTTTTAGTACAAAACAAAATGCAAGAAAACTTGCTTGAAATGCAATATTATGCGAAAATCTGAGATTTGAACGCCAAATCACATATCGTGATACTACATGAAATAATATCGAAATATTGGTAAAAATAAATATATTTACGTAATTTGAAACTACATGAAAAACGTGAAAAAAGTCATTATTATACCAAATATGAGGATTTTAACTTCGAATCATAGAGCAACGTGTCGTATTTTTTAGACCCTAGAAAAGACGTAAAAAGATGTTGCTTCTAATACAAATGGTAAAAATCAATGTGTCTGCATTAAAATTTACTAAAATGTTCCTGATTTTCGGTTTATATTACCGATGGAAGATGTACACGTAAAACGGTTCTAATCCGGCTGAAACGTCGATATATGCAATAAAACAGAACTTCTCCACTTTTCAATATCTAACTCAATATTTTAACTAGAAACAAATAGTTGATTGAAAATGAAGTGTTTAAGGTTAATTTCTAATCAATTATGTGTTTGCATCATTTTTATCGTATATTTAATGAATTAATAACAATAAAGTGAAAATTCACAAAAACGTGGAAAAACCGCAAAATATTGCCTAATTCGATGATATTTTGTTTATATCACATAAAGGAAAAGGGGATGATAAACGTCAAAATATTGCTGAATTCGATGATTTTTTTACGGAACAAAATGCAAGAAAACTTGCTAAAAATGCAATATATTGCGAAAATCTGAGATTTGAAAACCAAATCAAATACCTTGATACTACATGAAATAGTATCGAAATTTTGGTAAAAATGAATTTATTTACGTAATATCAAACTACATGAAAAACGTGAAAAAAGTCATTATTATACCAAATTTGAGGATTTTAACTTCGAATCATAGAGCGACGTTTAGTATTTTTTAGACCCTAGAAAAGCCGTATAAAGAAGTTGCTTTTAGAAGCAACATCTTCATCTACATATGATAAAAATCAATGTGTTTTCATTAAAATTAACTAAAATGTTCCTGATTTTCGGTTTATATAACCGATAAAAGATGTACACGTAAAATTGTTCTAATCCGGCTGAAACGTCGATATATGCAATAAAAACAGAACTTCTCCCCTTTTCAATATCTTACTCAGTATTTTAATGAGAAACAAATAGATGATTGAAACTTAAGTATTTAAGGTTTTTTTCTGACCAATTATGTGTTTCATCATTTTTATCGTATATTTAATGAATTAATAACAATAAACAGAAAATTCTCAAAAACGTGGAAAAACGGATAAATATTGCCTAATTCTATGATATTTTGTTTAAATCACATAGAGGAAAAGGGGTCAAAATATTGCTAAATTCAATGATTTTTAGTACAAAACAAAATGCAAGAAAACTTGCTTGAAATGCAATATTATGAGAAAATCTGAGATTTGAAGGCCAAATCACATATCGTGATACTACATGAAATAGTATCGAAATATTGGTAAAATAAATATATTTACGTAATATCAAACTACATGAAAAACGTTAAAAAAGTCATTATTATACCAAATATGAGGATTTTAACTTCGAATCATAGTACAACGTTTCGCATTTTTTTTTTTACCCTAGAAAAGACGTATAAAGATGTTGCTTCTAATACAAATGATAAAAATCAATGGGTTTGCATTAAAATTAACTAAAATGTTCCTGATTTTCGGTTTATATTACCGATGGAAGATGTACACGTAAAACTGTTCTAATCCGGCTGAAACGTCGATATATGCAATAAAACAGAACTTCTCCACTTTTCAATATCTAACTCAGTATTTTAACTAGAAACAAATAGTTGATTGAAAATGAAGTGTTTAAGGTTAATTTCTAATCATTTATGTGTTTGCATCATTTTTACCATGTATTTAATGAATTAATACCAATAAACTGAAAATTCGCAAAAACGTGGAAAAACTGCAAAATATTGCCTAATTCGATAATATTTTGTTTATATCACATAAAGGAAAAGGGGATGATTAACGTCAAAATATTGCTGAATTCGATGACTTTTAGTACGGAACAAAATGCAAGAAAACTTGCTTAAAAATGCAAAATTTGCGAAATTCTGATATTTGAAGGCCAAATCACATATCGTGAGAAAACATGAAGTAGTATCGAAATATTGGTATAAACGAATATATATACGTAAAATCACACTACATGAAAAACGTTAAAAAAGTCTCTATTTAGAATATTTGTGGATTTTAACTTCAAATCATAGAGCGAGGATTCGTAGTATTTACATCCAAGAAAAGATATATGGCAATGTTGTTTCCAATACAAATGATAAAAATCAATGTGTTTTCATTAGAATTAACTAAAATGTTCCTGATTTTCCGTTTATATTACCGATGGAAGATGTACACGTAAAACCGCTCTAATCCGGCTGAATTGTCGATATATGCAATAAAACAGAACTTCTCCACTTTTCAATATCTAACTCAGTATTTTAACTAGAAACAAATAGTTGATTGAAAATGAAGTGTTTAAGGTTAATTTCTAATCATTTAAGTGTTTGCATCATTTTTACCATGTATTTAATGAATTAATACCAATAAACTGAAAATTCGCAAAAACGTGGAAAAACTGCAAAATATTGCCTAATTCTATAATATTTTGTTTATATCACATAAAGGAAAAGGGGATGATTAACGTCAAAATATTTCTGAATTCGATGACTTTTAGTACGGAACAAAATGCAAGAAAACTTGCTTAAAAATGCAAAATTTGCGAAATTCTGATATTTGAAGGCCAAATCACATATCGTGAGAAAACATGAAGTAGTATCGTAATATTGGTATAAACGAATATATATATACGTAAAATCACACTACATGAAAAACGTTAAAAAAGTCACTATTTAGAATATTTGTGGATTTTAACTTCAAATCATAGAGCGAGGATTCGTAGTATTTACATCCAAGAAAAGACATATGGCAATGTTGTTTCCAATACAAATGATAAAAATCAATGTGTTTTCATTAGAATTAACTAAAATGTTCCTGATTTTCCGTTTATATTACCGATGGAAGATGTACACGTAAAACCGCTCTAATCCGGCTGAATTGTCGATATATGCAATAAAAACAGAACTTCTCTCCTTTTCAATATCTTACTCAGTATTTTAATGAGAAACAAATAGATGATTGAAACTTACGTATTTAAGGTTATTTTCTGATCAATTATGTGATTGCTTAATTTTTATCATATATTTAATGAATTAATAACAATAAACTGAAAATTCTCAAAAACGTGCAAAACGGATAAATATTGCCTAATTCGATGATATTTTGTTTAAATCACATAAAGGAAAAGGGGTCAAAATATTGCTAAATTCTCTGATTTTTAGTACAAAACAAAATGCAAGAAAACTTGCTTGAAATGCAATATTATGCGAAAATCTGAGATTTGAAGGCCAAATCACATATCGCGATACTGCATGAAATAGTATCGAAATATTGGTAAAAATAAATATATTTACGTAATATGAAACTACATGAAAAACGTGAAAAAATTCATTATTATACCAAATATGAGGATTTTAACTTCGAATCATAGAGCAACGTGTCGTATTTTTAGACCCTAGAAAAGACGTATAAAGATGTTGCTTCTAATACAAATGGTAAAAATCAATGTGTCTGCATTAAAATTTACTGAAATGTTCCTGATTTTCGGTTTATATTACCGATGGAAGATGTACACGTAAAACTGTTCTAATCCGGCTGAAACGTCGATATATGCAATAAAACAGAACTTCTCCACTTTTCAATATCTAACTCAATATTTTAACTAGAAACAAATAGTTGATTGAAAATGAAGTGTTTAAGGTTAATTTCTAATCAATTATGTGTTTGCATCATTTTTATCGTATATTTAATGAATTAATAACAATAAACTGAAAATTCACAAAAACGGGGATAACCCGCAAAATATTGCATAATTCGATGATATTTTGTTTATATCACATAAAGGAAAAGGGGGTGATAAACGTCAAAATATTGCTGAATCCGATGAATTTTAGTACGGAACAAAATGCAAGAAAACTTGCTTGAAATGCAATATTATGCGAAAATCTGAGATTTCAAGGCCAAATCACATATCGTGATATTACATGAAATAGTATCGAAATATTGGTAAAAATAAATATATTTACGTAATATCAAACTACATGAAAAACGTGAAAAAAGTCATTATTATACCAAATATGAGGATTTTAACTTCGAATCATAGAGCCACGTTGTTGGAAATTTCCAACACCGAATACAACACTGTTGTATTCTCATTACTTATTACTAACTCTACTAATTATTATAGTAAGTAAAATTAACACCACGTAGAATTCTCATGTACTAATAATTTCATCTGTGCAGTAGGCTAGAATTCTCACGTCACCCGACGCCAGTATTGCGTCAGATTTCATTACAATAAACACAATTTATCCAATGTATCTGAGAATTAAATTCGATTCTCTATAACCAAGGCATTCTGTATTATAATTAATTACAGATGAATTGACCTCCAACTAAAAGCCGAATAGAGCGTTGGAGTCATAGCGCTTATCTAGTAATAAAAGTTAACGTCACGAGTGAATGCCATGGGGAGACATTAATTCCTCTCCCTTATACGTTTACTATCACTAAATTGGCAAATAATAATATTGTCCTCTTCTAAATAATAAACCCGACCAGTCTCCAACATTTCAAGCATAAATGCGAGAAATACTAATATTCATGACAATAATTTGTCTAATGAACGCGAGACGCGGCGTGGGGTGGAGAGGCTTGCCAGTACACGTGGAGGGAAGCTCTGAGGCAGACCTACCCGTATCGTGCTCACGAGGAGACGCCATTGCCCAGCCATCAGGGTAGACGTTATCCATACTCAGATGAAAGTCGCGTTCATTAGACTAATTATGTTAATCCTAGAATAGGACGTAGAGAATCTACACCAGTACAGTGCTGCAAGGTGCGAGATGTGTACAGCGTAACTTCACAAGCATCTCAAGTGGATGCTGCTTTGCCTACTGCCCAACTTCAAGTGAAGAACATAGGAGCCAAGATCACCATACGTGGACTATTTGATCAAAGTTCCCAGAGAACTTTCATTACTCAAAGGGCAGCAGAGGCACTTAATTTACAACCAATCGGACAGGTAAAATTAAACTTGTCAGGGTCCATGATAAATCGAGGAACCCATGAATACTCAGTAGTTCAACCGCTTGTACGACTAGGTAGTCATGCCAAGGCTGTCCAAGCCATTGTTGTAGATCAAATACCTTTAGACTTAAACATTAAGGGTCTGGGGTACACAGCCCACTTCCTGCAGGAACGTGAAATTAATTTGGCTGACAACAAGTTAACGTCTGACCGCCTTAACAATGTAGATGTACTAGTAGGAGCCGACTACTATTACCAGTTCATAACTGGACATGTTAAACGATTGGGAATGAATATGCTCCAATCTGCGGGTGGCTACTTACTTACTGGTAAAGTTCTGAATATGAACAAGCCTAAGCCTGCCAATAATAATAAATTAGTCAGCAGTAAATCAATTCTCCAGCAGCAAGCTAAAAGGAGAAACACAGCTGAGTAATAAACTCAGATTGAATGTAGTGCAATTGATACTTGCCGAGATGTTTCGTAGCTCTCAGTGAAAACCAATGGTCCGTACTCAAACAAGTACAAGTCACAGCGACCAAACTATTGAATTCACTGCAGACCTGGAATTATTCTCGACAAGTAGTAATTGACCACACTCAGTCTTCCTAGGTAATTTGTAATGTTGGGCTAGAGAATCTAGTACTCCCTAGGTAATTAATAATGTTAGGCTAGAGAATCTAGCACTTAATGCCACTGGCATTTCCTGAATTTAATTATAAATTCACTAGGACCACTGGTCCACTATACTTGCGCTTAAAGGTTCGCCAAGAAAACCTTCTTAATACCATGTTTTCTGCACTAAGAGTTAGTGATAAATACTTGCATTAATTTGTTTGAGTTGTTTTTCTTTCGTTTCTGCTTATTTAGTGTAGGAGCGCAGCACGAACAAACTTGCAAACTTACTAATACGTAAGCGAATTTACAGAGAACTAATATGTTTAATGCATTATCGTTAAACATCAGCATTGTTAATTAACATGATTCATGAGCTTAATATAGCTCACCTTAGAATTAACGTAATAATATGAGTGCTTGTTCCCCATGCGTATACAAGCTTAATATTGCTCGCCATGACAATCGAACGCTTCAATGTTCCCCATGCCACGAGCACTGCTCGTCATGATAATTGAATGATGCAAAACTCCACCTCGTTAATTCGAGTTCACTGAACTCACCCTGTTAACTGTTAACGAGCTCACTGCAGCTCACCCTGTCAACACTGTTGATGAGTTCACTGTAACTCACCCTGTTAGCACTGCTAACGAGCTCACTGTAGCTCACCATGTTCACAAGTTCAATATAGCTCGACTTGTTAATGAGCTCAATACTGCTCACAATGTTAATTCGAGTACATTTTTGCTCACAATTAGCTAAGTCCCTTACTTAGGTAGGTTAGAAATTCAAACCATTTATTTAGGTAGGTTTAGGGCCTTAGTCAGTGTCAACTGAGTACTAGCCTAATCGGTACTCACCATTAATTACAGTTGACTATACTTATAGAGACTGATTTAATAAACTCAATTTCATGTAAAGGTGATTTCGCACTAAACCAGTTTACAGTGTCAAGCCTATGAGCTACCATTTAATTAGCTCATAAGTCAGAATGACTAGGCTACTAATCTCACTGTCGACTCAGAATTTCCTTGATTTTAATGAATAAACTTTTCAGTTCTCTACTTTTCTATTATTTAGCTAGTTAGCAAATTAGTTGTACCATCAGTCAGAATGACTACTGCACGGCAGTGCACATTAAATTCAATTTCCTCATTTGAATTTGGGGTGATCGTGATGCTGCGTGATGTTATTGTCTAGTAACCCAATAGTTACAAGTCACAGCGACCCTAGACAGTGACCTTACTGTAGTGTCATAGTCTCCTTGATCTTAAATGACTAATAATACTTTACCGTATAATCATACAATAGTGTTATCAGTTCTTAGGAACTTATTCTGAGTGTGCCTACGATTCAGCAGCTACGTAATACACCATTACATGTCACTGCGACCCTAGTTGTTGAGTTTATTGTGAGCTTTAGAGAGTTCCTGATTACCGATAACTTAATCATTTTATGTTTCAATATTTAATACATGTTTCCACTAAGGGAAACTGCAAGCCTATTATAGTTCTCAATTAAGAGCAATTCTATAAATATTGTGTAGGCTATAAATAACATGTTTCATTTGACATGTAAATAGCAAGACTCAAGTTCTTGTAAGTCCTTGATAAATCCGGGACGTTCGTTATGTGTGTACTAACATACTAACATATTAACCTACTAATGTACTAATCTTAATATCACTTCGGGATAGGTCAGTACTCCACAGTACACTACGACCCTAGAATCCTCCCCCCGGAGTTATGTTGGAAATTTCCAACACCGAATACAACACTGTTGTATTCTCATTACTTATTACTAACTCTACTAATTATTGTAGTAAGTAAAATTAACACCACGTAGAATTCTCATGTACTAATAATTTCATCTGTGCAGTAGGCTAGAATTCTCACGTCACCCGACGCCAGTATTGTGTCAGATTTCATTACAATAAACACATTATATCCAATGTATCTGAGAATTAAATTCGATTCTCTATAACCAAGGCATTCTGTATGATAATTAATTACAGATGAATTGACCTCCAACTAAAAGCCGAATAGAGCGTTGGAGTCATAGCGATTATCTAGTAATAAAAGTTAACTTCACGAGTGAATGCCATGGGGAGACATTAATTCCTCTCCCTTATACGTTTACTATCACTAAATTGGCAAATAATAATATTGTCCTCTTCTAAATAATAAACCCGTCCAGTCTCCAACATTTCAAGCATAAATGCGAGAAATACTAATATTCATGACAATAATTTGTCTAATGAACGCGAGACGCGGCGTGGGGTGGAGAGGCTTGCCAGTACACGTGGAGGGAAGCTCTGAGGCACACCTACCCGTATCGTGCTCACGAGGAGACGCCATTGCCCAGCCATCAGGGTAGACGTTATCCATCCTCAGATGAAAGTCGCCACTGTGAGGCGTGAACAACCTTGCAGATAATATCTTCAACTGGTGCTGGTGTAACATAAGGAACCTTTTTAATCTGGTTCCTGACTACACGTGACCGGCATTGAAGCGCGCCATTATCCAGGATAGGCTGAAGCCAGAGCCTGGGACGCGAATTTCGGCAATCTTAAAACTTATACAGTGCCCTTATTAGCTAAGTATCTTCTCTTTATTTGATGCATCCGGTAAAGTGTAGTGTAGTAACTGGGTAATTGACTGTGACGACGTATGCCAACATCAAACCACAGGTTATTACCTATTATCACCTGTAACTCTTAATTTCTTGAACATAGAGATTCAGTAGTTTAATTAGTTGCTACTGTAAATATTTGTTTTGCAGCATGCGAGAAGAATTCTCCCTGCCGCCTTCTCCCATGTTAACCCATCCCATTCGTCAGCCATTCGAGCCCAGGGAATTAGAGGAAGCGTCGTGGCTTACATAAAGGAATCATCATTAAGCTAAGATTTCTTTGTATTTATTCATGAAATTTCTGAAATTACTTACATGCAGAATTCCTCTGGATTAACATGTGTTTATTGTGACTATCATTACTATACCAATAATCTATGTTCCCATTCATGGTAATGACATTAGTTTCACTATAATTCATAGGATTAGATTATTATAATTTGGATTAGTGAACGAACCACACTAGTTCCTGGACGTACTGACTTCCAGTAATAACCCCCCAATGTAGGTGTTTGAGGGTTTGATTCATTTAATTATACAGCCCATTAATTATTTATATGATCATATTCTCTAGTATTTTATCCATACCCAGCAAACAATTTTAGGTTGCCACAACATATCTGGAAAGTATTTGAAAGTATTGGAAACGTTTGTTTTATCGTATCAGATACGATATTGTGTGTGGACTTAAATAGGTTTCCAAAACTTATAACCAAGACATATGTATCTAACACTAATTTGAGATGTTGTGGCAACTTTACACTCCTAACATGAGTCATTCATAATCCATTCATATACCAATATGAATCTCTTTTGAAAGGTTTGAGCCAATAATCTGAACCCTTTTTACATCTTTGTGTTTAAAGTTAAATTTCTTGAAATTAAATTATATTTTATATTATATTATTTTTATTATATTTTATATTATATTATTATTTTCAATTTAAATATTAAAACCAATTTAAGGGTAAAAAAAATCTAATAATTTATATTTCTTTTATTATTTACTAACAATTATAATTATTTACTAACGGAGAGAGGGGAGGCTGTACGGCGGAGAGTGGCGGCTGTGGCGGACAGTGGCGGCGGTGGCGGATAGTGGCGGCGGGCGGACAGTGGCGGCGGCAGGCGGACAGTGGCGGCGGGCGGACAGTAGCGGCGGTGGCGGACAGTGGCGGCGGGCGGACAGTGGCGTCGGGCGGACAGTGGCGGCGGTGGCGGATAGTGGCGGCGGGCGGACAGTGGCGGCGGGCGGACAGTAGCGGCGGTGGCGGACAGTGGCGGCGGGCGGACAGTGGCGTCGGGCGGACAGTGGCGGCGGTGGCGGATAGTGGCGGCGGGCGGACAGTGGCGGCGGGCGGACAGTGGCGGCGGTGGCGGATAGTGGCGGCGGGCGGACAGGGCGGCGGCGGGCGGACAGTGGCGGCGGGAGGACAGTGGCGGCGGGCGGACAGTGGCGGCGGCGGGCGGACAGTGGCGGCGGCGGGCGGACAGTGGAGGCGGCGGGCGGACAGTGGAGGCGGCGGGCGGACAGTGGAGGCGGCGGGCGGACAGTGGAGGCGGCGGGCGGACAGTGGAGGCGGCCGGCGGACAGTGGTGGCGGCGGGCGGACAGTGGTGGCGGCGGGCGGACAGTGGTGGCAGCGGGCGGACAGTGGTGGCGGCGGGCGGACAGTGGTGGCGGTGGCGGACAGTGGCGGCGGTGGCGGACAGTGACGGCGGTGGCGGACAATGGCGGCGGTGGCGGACAGTGGCGGCGGTGGCGGACAGTGGCGGCGGTGGCGGACACTGGCGGCTGTGTCTGGCGGGCGGTGGCGGGGTCTGTGATGAGTGGTGGCGGCTGGCGGTGGTGGGTGGTGGCGGCGGTGGTGGTGGGTGGTGGTGGCGGTGGCGGCGGCTGGTGGTGGCGGCGGTGGTGGTGGGTGGTGGTGGTGGCGGCGGCGGCTGGTGGTGGTGGGTGGTGGCGGCGGTGGTGGTGGTGGGTGGTGGTGGCGGCGGCGGCGGGTGGTGGGTGGCGGCGGCGGCTGGTGGTGGTGGGTGGTGGCGGCGGGTGGTGGTGGGTGGTGGCGGCGGGTGGTGGTGGGTGGTGGCGGCTGTGGTGGGTGGTGGCGGGCGGTGGCGGGCGGTGGCGGGCGGCGGCGGCTGTGGTGGGTGGTGACGATCGGCGGTGGGGGGGGCTGGTGGCGGCTGGCGGTGGCGGCTTGCGGTGGCGACTGTGGCAACGGGCGGTGACTGCTGATAGCGGGCGGTGGTGGCGGCTGGTGGCAGGTGGTGGTGGCGGTGGTGGCGGCTGGTGGTGGCGGCTGGTGGTGGTGGCAGCTGGTGGCGGTGATGGCGGCTGGTGGTGGTGGCAGCTGGTGGCGGTGATGGCGGCTGGTGGTGGTGGTGGTGGCGGCTGGTGGTGGTGGCAGCTGGTGGCGGTGATGGCGGCTGGTGGTGGTGGTGGTGGTGATGGCGGCTGGTGGCGGGCGGTGGCGGGCGGTGGCGGCTGGTGGTGGCGGCGGTGGTGGGTGGTGGTGGTGGTGGTGGGTGGTGGTGCCGGCTGTGGTGGGTGGTGGCGGTGGTGTCGGCGGCGGCTGTGGTGGGTGGTGGAGGCGGCGGCGGTGATGGGTGGTGGCGGCGGCGGTGGTGGTGGGTGGTGGTGGCGGCGGCGGTGATGGGTGGTGGCGGCGGTGGTGGTGGGTGGTGGTGGCGGCGGCGGCTGGTGGTGGTGGGTGGTGGTGGTGGGTGGTGGCGGCGGGTGGCGGTGGTGGGTGGCGGGTGGCGGCTGGTGGTGGGTGGTGGCGGCGGGTGGTGAGTGGCGGTGGTGGGTGGCGGTGGCTGGTGGCGGGTGGTGGTGGGTGGCGGTGGCTGGTGGCGGGTGGCGGTGGCTGGTGGCGGGTGGCGGCTGGTGGTGGGTGGTGGCGGCTGGTGGTGGGTGGTGGCGGGTGGCGGGTGGCGGTGGCGGGTGGCGGCTGGTGGTGGGTGGTGGCGGGTGGCGGCTGGTGGTGGGTGGTGGCGGGTGGCGGCTGGTGGTGGGTGGTGGCGGGTGGCGGCTGGTGGTGGGTGGTGGCGGGTGGCGGCTGGTGGTGGGTGGTGGCGGGTGGCGGCTGGTGGTGGGTGGCGGCGGGTGGCGGCTGGTGGTGGGTGGCGGCGGGTGGTGGGTGGCGGCGGGTGGCGGCGGGTGGCGGCTGGTGGTGGGTGGCGGCTGGCGGCTGGTGGTGGGTGGTGGCGGGTGGCGGCTGGTGGTGGGTGGTGGCGGCGGGTGGTGAGTGGCGGTGGTGGGTGGCGGTGGCTGGTGGCGGGTGGCGGCTGGTGGTGGGTGGTGGCGGGTGGCGGCTGGTGGTGGGTGGTGGCGGGTGGCGGCGGGTGGCGGCGGGTGGTGGCAGGTGGCGGCTGGTGGTGGGTGGCGGCGGGTGGCGGCTGGTGGTGGGTGGCGGGTGGCGGCGGGTGGCGGCGGGTGGCGGCTGGTGGTGGGTGGTGGCGGGTGGCGGCTGGTGGTGGGCGGCGGGTGGCGGCGGGTGGCGGCGGGTGGCGGCGGGTGGCGGCTGGTGGCGGCCAGCTGGGACACACCCTTCTCCACTGTAGGTCTGAGTACAACTAACCATATGTCTCTCTCACCCACCAGAACAGTGTTGCCAGCTTGCGCTCTCAAAATGTTTCCTTCAAAGATTGTATATTATCTTTGAACAACAAGTTTGATTATCAAGGAAATAATGCATATATTATTGTCACATTAATACTGTGCAATATCTTATTACATTCCTGCTAAATAATTATAATTTGAAACAGGACAAAAAATCCCACATATATATAAAAACCAACATTAGAGATCACGAGGCCTAGGCCTCGCCTGTGACCACACATCCTGCCTCCCTGGCCTGCTACACTCACACACCTCACACTCTTAACTCTCTCATAATCACTCTCACTCTCTTACTCTGTCACTCTTACTCTCTGTCACTCTTACTCTGTCACTCTTACTCTCTGTCACTCTTACTGTCACTCTTACACTCTGTCACTCCTACTCTCTGTCACTCTTACTCTGTCACTCTTACTCTCTGTCACTCTTACTCTCTGTCACTCTTACTCTCTGTCACTCTTACTCTGTCACTCTTACTCTGTCACTCTTACTCTCTGTCACTCTTACTCTCTGTCACTCTTACTCTCTGTCACTCTTACTCTCTGTCACTCTTACTCTCTGTCACTCTTACTCTGTCACTCTTACTCTGTCACTCTTACTCTCTGTCACTCTTACTCTGTCACTCTTACTCTCTGTCACTCTTACTCTCTGTCACTCTTACTCTGTCACTCTTACACTCTGTCACTCTTACTCTGTCACTCTTACTCTCTGTCACTCTTACTCTCTGTCACTCTTACTCTGTCACTCTTACTCTCTGTCACTCTTACTCTCTGTCACTCTTACTCTGTCACTCTTACTCTGTCACTCTTACTCTCTGTCACTCTTACTCTCTGTCACTCTTACTCTCTGTCATTCTTAATCTCTGTCACTCTTACTCTGTCACTCTTACTCTCTGTCACTCTTACTCTCTGTCACTCTTACTCTCTGTCACTCTTACTCTGTCACTCTTACTCTCTGTCACTCTTACTCTCTGTCACTCTTACTCTGTCACTCTTACTCTCTGTCACTCTTACTCTGTCACTCTTACTCTGTCACTCTTACTCTCTGTCACTCTTACTCTCTGTCACTCTTACTCTCTGTCACTCTTACTCTGTCACTCTTACTCTCTGTCACTCTTACTCTCTGTCACTCTTACTCTCTGTCACTCTTACTCTCTGTCACTCTTACTCTGTCATTCTTACTCACTCTCAGTCACCCTTACCCATTCATACTCACTCTCTCACTCTTACTCTCATACTCTTACTCTCAATTACTCTTACTCTCAATCACTCTTACTCCCAATCACTCCTACTCCCAATCACTCCTACTCTCAATCACTCCTACTCTCATTCTTACTCTTACTCTTACTCCCAATCACTCTTACTCTCAATCACTCTTATTCTCATTCTTACTCTCACTCTTACTCTTACTCCCAATCACTCTTACTCCCAATCACTCTTACTCTCAATCACTCTTACTCTCAATCACTCTTACTCTCAATCACTCTTACTCTCATTCTTACTCTTACTCACTCTTACTCTCAATCACTCTTACTCTCATTCTTACTCCTACTCTCACTCTAACTCCTACTCCCAATCACTCTTACTCCCAATCACTCTTACTCTCAATCACTCTTACTCCCAATCACTCTTACTCTCAATCACTCTTACTCTCAATCACTCTTACTCTCAATCACTCTTACTCTCAATCACTCTTACTCTCACTAACTCTCAATCACTCTTACTCTCATTCTTACTCTTACTCACTCTTACTCTCAATCACTCTTACTCTCATTCTTACTCCTACTCTCACTCTAACTCCTACTCCCAATCACTCTTACTCCCAATCACTCTTACTCTCAATCACTCTTACTCCCAATCACTCTTACTCTCAATCACTCTTACTCTCAATCACTCTTACTCTCAATCACTCTAACTCTCAATCACTCTTACTCTCATACTCACCCTTACTCTCAATCACTTTACTCTCACTCTTACTCATTCTGTCACTCTTACTCACTCTGTCACTCTTACTCACTCTCAGTCACTCTTACTTATACTCACTCTTACTCACACTTACACACTCTCTAGCACTCTCACTCACCTTCATTCACTCTTACTCACTCTTACCCACTCTCGCTCACTCTTACTCACTCTAGTTAATAAGAACACGCCAATATAAGACAACAAAACGTTTTCAGATTCGTTCTCACCACTTTCCAGCAACTTTTATAATTTATATAAATTATCTTAGGGAATAATACATAAATTATATATTTAAACATGATATTAGTGTTTAGTGGAATGCATAAGGAGTCAAATTGTGTTAAAAAGAGCGATTTTTAGAAAATTTGGAAAACTACTTTTTTCTGTTCATATTATAACTAAATGGATTTTAAAGGTTTCACTCAGCCAATATATATCATTCACAATTTATTAATGAATTTTACAAAAAAACACCATAAATTTTATATTTAAACATGTAAAAACTATTTGTTTTACATTTGGAAGAAAATAATTGTAGAAAAACAATTTATAATTAAACCTTTGTGTTTGGATTTTTTGAGTAAAAGTTTCTCAAAGGCTCTCCTGCACCATTCTCAATGCAAATCATTCCCACGCCTATGGGAAGAGATAGGCGAACGTTGTGTAGATGATTTGTGTTTGCTGGGTAGTTACTGGTTCATCTAGGAATTATCTAATGATCAGAAATTCTCAATTTCCCTCTTTACTATAAAAGCGGGTGGTCCTTCGTAATTTAATTTACTACATTAATATTTAAATAATCAGATTCAAGCCCCAAATATCCCACAAACGTGTCGTATTTTTTTAGACCATAGAAAAGACGTATAAAGATGTTGCTTCTAATACAAATGATAAAAATCAATGTGTCTGCATTAAAATTTACTAAAATGTTCTTGATTTTCGGTTTATATTACCGATGGAAGATGTACACGTAAAACTGTTCTAATCCGGCTGAAACGTCGATATATGCAATAAAAACAGAACTTCTCCCCTTTTCAATATCTTACTCAGTATTTTAATGTGAAACAAATAGATGATTGAAACTTAAGTATTTAAGGTTATTTTCTGATCAATTATGTGTTTGTTTCATTTTAAACGTATATTTAATGAATTAATAACAATAAACTGAAAATTCTAAAAAACGTGGAAAAACGGATAAATATTGCCTAATTCGATGATATTTTGTTTAAATCACATAAGTGAAAGGTGATGATAAAGGTCAAAATATTGCTAAATTCGATGATTTTTAGTACAAAACAAAATGCAAGAAAACTTGCTTAAAAATGCAAAATTTGCGAATTTCTTAGATTTGAAGTCGAAATCACATATCGTGAGAAAACATGAAGTAGTATCGAAATATTGGTAAAAACGAATATATTTACGTAAAATCACACTACATGAATAACGTGAAAAAAGTCACTATATTACCATATTTAAGGATTTTAACTTCAAATCATAGAGCGAGGTTTCGTATTATTTAGATCCAAGAAAAGACATATCTTGCGACAGACATATATTGCGAAAAGACATATCTTTAATGTTGTTTCCAATACAAATAAAAAAAAATCAATGTGTTTTCATTAGAATTAACTAAAATGTTCCTGATTTTCCGTTTATATTACCGATGGAAGATGAACACGTAAAACCGCTCTAATCCGGCTGAAACGTAATGCAATAAAACAGAACTTCTCCCCTTTTCAATATCTTACTCAGTATTTTAACGAGAAACAAATAGTTGATTGAAAGTGAAGTGTTTAAGGTTAATTTCTAATCAATTCTGTGTTTGCATCATTTTTACCGTATATTTAATGAATTAATAACAATAAACTGAAAATTCGCAAAAACGTGGAAAAACTGCAAAATATTGCCTAATTCGATGATATTTTGTTTATATCACATAAAGGAAAAGAGGATGATAAACGTCAAAATATTGCTGAATTCGATGATTTTTAGTACGGAATAAAATGCAAGAAAACTTGCTTAAAATGCAATATTATGCGAAAATCTGAGATTTGAAGGCCAAATCACATATCGTGATACTACATGAAATAGTATCGAAATATTGGTAAAAATAAATATATTTACGTAATATCAAACTACATGAAAAACGTGAAAAAAGTCATTATTATACCAAATATGAGGATTTTAACTTCGAATCATAGAGCAACGTTTCGTATTTTTTAGACCCTAGAAAAGACGTATAAAGATGTTGCTTCTAATACAAATGATAAAAATCAATGTGTTTGCATTAAAATTAACTAAAATGTTCCTGATATCCGGTTTATATTACCGATAAATGATGTACACGTAAAACTGTTCTAATTCGGCTGATACGTCGATATATGCAATAAAAACAGAACTTCTCCCCTTTTCAATATCTTACTCAGTATTTTAATGAGAAACAAATAGATGATTGAAAATGAAGTGTTTAAGGTTAATTTCTAATCAATTATGTGTTTGCATCATTTTTACCGTATATTTAATGAATTAATACCAATAAACTGAAAATTTGCAAAAACGTGGAAAAACTGCAAAATATTGCCTAATTCGATAATATTTTGTTTATATCACATAAAGGAAAAGGGGATGATTAACTACAAAATATTGCTGAATCGATGATTTTTAGTACGGAACAAAATGCAAGAAAACTTGCTTAAAAATGCAAAATTTGCGAAATTCTGAGATTTGAAGGCCAAATCACATATCGTGAGAAAACATGAAGTAGTATCGAAATATTGGTATAAACGAATATATATACGTAAAATCACACTACATGAAAAACGTTAAAAAAATCACTATTTTACCATATTCGTAGATATTAACTTCAAATCATAGAGCGAGGATTCGTAGTATTTACTTTCAAGAAAAGACATATGGCAATGTTGTTTCCAATACAAATGATAAAAATCAATGTGTTTGCATTAAAATTAACTAAAATGTTCCTGATTTTCGGTTTATATTACCGATGGAAGATGTGCACGTAAAACTGTTCTAATCCGGCTGAAACGTCGATATATGCAATAAAACAGAACTTCTCTACTTTTCAATATCTAACTCAGTATTTTAACTAGAAACAAATAGTTGATTGAAAATGAAGTGTTTAAGGTTAGTTTCTAATCAATTATGTGTTTGCATCATTTTTATCGTATATTTAATGAATTAATAACAATAAACTGAAAATTCACAAAAACGTGGAAAACCCGCAAAATATTGCCTAATTCGATGATATTTTGTTTATATCACATAAAGGAAAAGGGGGTGATAAGCGTCAAAATATTGCTGAATTCAATGATTTTTAGTACGGAACAAAATGCAAGAAAACTTGCCTAAAATGCAATATTATGCTAAAATCTGAGATTTGAAGGCCAAATCACATATCGTGATACTACATGAAATAGTTTCGAAATATTGGTAAAAATGAATATATTTACGTAATATCAAACTACATGAAAAACGTGAAAAAAGTCATTATTATACCAAATTTGAGGATTTTAACTTCGAATTATAGAGCGACGTTTCGTATTTTTTAGACCTTTGAAAAGACGTATAAAAATGTTGCTTCTAATACAAATGATAAAAATCAATGTGTTTGCATTAAAAGTAACTAAAATGTTCCTGATTTTCGGTTTATATTACCGATGGAAGATGTACACGTTAAACTGTTCTAACCCGGCTGAAACGTCGAAATATGCAATAAAAAAAG
Organism: Procambarus clarkii; assembly: GCF_040958095.1. NCBI lineage: Eukaryota > Metazoa > Arthropoda > Malacostraca > Decapoda > Cambaridae > Procambarus > Procambarus clarkii. Next base: position 33,055,692 of record NC_091212.1, read on the forward strand.
AACTTCTCTCCCTTTTCAATATCTTACTCAGTATTTTAACGAGAAAGAAATAGATGATTGAAACTTAAGTATTTAAGGTTATTTTCTGATCAATTATATGTTTGCATCATTTTTATCGTATATATAATGAATTAATAACAATAAACTGAAAATTCTCAAAAACGTGGAAAAACTTTTATTTTATTGCCTAATTTTTATTTATTGTCTTTTATTTTATTGCCTAATTTTTATTTATTTTATTTATTTATTTATTTTATAACTTTTATTTATTGCAAAATATTGCCTAATTCGATGATATTTTGTTTAAATCACATAAAGGAAAAGGGATGATAAACGTCAAAATATTGCTAAATTCGATGATTTTTCGTTCGAAACAAAATGCAAGAAAACTTGCTAAAATGCAATATTATGCGAAATTCTGTGATTTGAAGGCCAAATCACATATCGTGATACAACCTGAAATAGAATCGAAATATTGTTATATATGAATATATTTACGTAATATCAAACTACATGAAAAACGCGAAAAAAGTAACTATTATACCAAATTTGAGGATTTTAACTTCGAATCAGAAAGCGAGGATTCGTATTATTTAGATCCAATAAAAGACATATGACAGTGTTGTTTCCAATGCAAATGATAAAAATCAATGTGTTTTCATTAGAATTAACTAAAATGATCCTGATTTTCCGTTTATATTACAGATGGAAGATGTACATGTAAAACCGCTCTATTCCGGCTGAAACGTCGATATATGCATTAAATATCGAACTTCTCCCCTTTTCAATATCTTACTCAGTATTTTAACGAGAAACAAATAGATGATTGAAAATGAAGGTTAATTTCTAATCAATTATGTGTTTGCATAATTTGTATCGTATATTTAATGAATTAATAACAATATACTTATAATTCACGAAAACGTGAAAAAACAGCAAAATATTGCCTAATTCGATGATATTTTGTTTATATCACATAAAGGAAAAGGGGATGATAAACGTCAAAATATTGCTAAATTCGATGATTTTTCGTACGAAACAAAATGCAAGAAAACTTGCTTAAAATGCAATATTATGCGAAATTCTGAGATTTGAAGGACAAATCACATATCGTGAGAAAACTTGTAGTATCGAAATATTGGTATAAACGAATATATATACGTAAAATCACACTACATGAAAAACGTGAAAAAAGTCACTATTTTACCATATTTGAGGATTTTAACTTCAAATCATAGAGCGAGGATTCGTAGTATTTACATCCAAGAAAAGACATATGACGAATGTTGTTTCCAATACAAATGATATAAATCAATGTGTTTTCATTAGAATTAACTAAAATGTTCCTGATTTTCCGTTTATATTACCGTTGGAAGATGTACACGTAAAACTGTTCTAATCTGGCTGAAACGTCGATATATGCAATAAAAACAGAACTTCTCCCCTTTTCAATATCTTACTCGGTATTTTAATGAGAAACAAATAGATGATTGAAACTTAAGTATTTAAGGTTATTTTCTGATCAATTATGTGTTTGCACCATTTTTATCGTATATATAATGAATTAATAACAATAAACTGAAAATTCACAAAAACGTGGAAAAACGGTAAAATATTGCCTAATTCGATGATATTTTATTTATATCACATAAAGGAAAAGGGGATGATAAACGTCAAAATATTGCTGAATTCGATGATTTTTAGTACGGAACAAAATGCAAGAAAACTTGCTTTAAATGCAATGTTATGCGAAAATCTGAGATTTGAAGGCCAAATCACATATCCTGATACTCTATGAAATAGTAGCGAATTATTGGTAAAAATGAATATATATACGTAATATCAAACTACATGAAAAACGTGAAAAAAGTCATTATTATACCAAATTTCAGGATTTTAACTTCGAATCATAGAGCGACGTTTCGTATTTTTTAGACCCTAGAAAAGACGAATAAAGAAGTTGCTTTTAGAAGCAACATCTTCATCTACAAATGATAAAAATTTATGTGTTTTCATTAATATTAACTAAAATGTTCCAAAATTCACAAAAACGTGGAAAAACGGTAAAATATTGCCTAATTCGATGATATTTTATTTATATCACATAAAGGAAAAGGGGATGATAAACGTGAAAATATTGCTGAATTCGATGATTTTTAGTACGGAACAAAATGCAAGAAAACTTGCTTAAAATGCAATATTATGCGAAAATCTGAGATTTGAAGGCCAAATCATATATCGTGATACTACATGAAATAGTATCGAAATATTGGTAAAAATGAATATATTTACGTAATACCAAACTACATGAAAAACGTGAAAAAAGTCATTATTATACCAAATTTCAGGATTTTAACTTCGAATTATAGAGCGACGTTTCGTATTTTTTAGACCCTAGAAAAGACGAATAAATAAGTTGCTTTTAGAAGCAACATCTTCATCTACAAATGATAAAAATTTATGTGTTTTCAATAAAATTAACTAAAATGTTCCTGATTTTCGGTTTATATTACCGATGGAAGATGTACACATAAAACTGTTCTAATCCGGCTGAAACGTCGATATATGCAATAAAAACAGAACTTCTCCCCTTTACAATATCTTACTTTATTGAGAAACAAATAGATGATTGAAACTTAAGTAATTAAGGTTATTTTCTGACCAATTATGTGTTTGCATCATTTTTATCGTATATTTAATGAATTAATAACTATAAACTGAAAATTCTCAAAAACGTGGAAAAACGGATAAATATTGCCTAATTTGATGATATTTTGTTTAAATCACACAAAGGAAAAGGGGTCAAAATATTGCAAAATTCGATGATTTTTAGTACAAAACAAAATGCAAGAAAACTTGCTTAAAAAATGCCAAATTTGCGAAATTCTGAGATTTGAAGTCCAAATTACATATCGTGAGAAAACATGAAGTAGTATCGAAATATTGATAAAAACGAATATATTTACGTAAAATCACACTACATGAATAACGTGAAAAAGTCACTATATTACCATTTTGTAGGATTTTAACTTCAAATCATAGAGTGAGGTTTCGTATTATTTAGATCCAAGAAAAGACATATGACAGTGTTGTTTCTAATAAAAATGATAAAAATCAATGTGTTTTCTTTAGAATTAACTAAAATGATCCTGATTTTCCGTTTATATTACAGATGGAAATGTACCCGTAAAACTGCTCTATTCCGGCTGAAAGGTATTGAAAGATATGCATTAAATACCGAACTTCTCCCCTTTTCAATATCTTACTCAGTATTTAAACGAGAAACAAAAAGATGATTGAAAATGAAGTGTTTAAGGTTAATTTCTAATCAATTATGTGTTTGCATAATTTTTATCGTATATTTAATGAATTAATAACAATATACTTAAAATTCACAAAAACGTGAAAAAAACGCAAAATATTGCCTAATTCGATGATATTTTGTTATATCACATAAAGGAAAAGGGGATGATAAACGTCAAAATATTGCTAAATTCGATGATTTTTCGTACGAAACAAAAGGCAAGAAAACTTGCTTAAAATGAAATATTATGCGAAATTCTGAGATTTGAAGGACAAATCACATTTCGCGATACTACATGAAATATTATCGAAATATTGGTAAAAATGAATATATATACGTAATTTCAAACTACGTGAAAAACGCGACAAAAGTAACTATTATACCAAATTTAAGGATTTTAACTTCGAATCATAGAGCGACGTTTCGTATTTTTTAGACTCAAAAAAAGACGTATAAAGATGTTGCTTCTAATACAAATGATAAAAATCAATGTGTTTTCATTAAAATTAACTAAAATGTTCCTGATTTTCGGTTAATATTACCGATGTAACATGTACACGTAAAACCGTTCTAATCCGGCTGAAACGTCAATTTATGCAATAAAAACAGAACTTCTCCCCTTTTCAATATCTTACTCAGTATTTTAATGAGAAACAAATAGAAGATTGAAACTTAAGTATTTAAGGTTATTTTCTAATCAATTATGTGTTTGTTTCATTTAATCGTATATTTAATGAATTAATAACAATAAACTGAAAATTCTCAAAAACGTGGAAAAACGGATAAATATTGCCTAATTCGATGATATTTTGTTTAAATCACATAAAGGAAAAGAGGATGATAAAGGTCAAAATATTGCTAAATTCGATGATTTATAGTACAAAACAAAATGCAAGAAAACTTGCTTAAAAATGCAAAATTTGCGAATTTCTTAGATTTGAAGTCGAAATCACATATCGTGAGAAAACATGAAGTAGTATCGAAATATTGGTAAAAACGAATATATTTACGTAAAATCACACTACATGAATAACGTGAAAAAGAGTCACTATATTACCATATTTAAGGATTTTACTTCAAATCATAGAGCGAGGTTTCGTATTATTTAGATCCAAGAAAAGACATATCTTGCGACAGACATATATTGCGAAAGACATATCTTTAATGTTGTTTCCAATACAAATAAAAAAAAATCAATGTGTTTTCATTAGAATTAACTAAAATGTTCCTGATTTTCCGTTTATATTACCGATGGAAGATGAACACGTAAAACCGCTCTAATCCGGCTGAAACGTAATGCAATAAAACAGAACTTCTCCCCTTTTCAATATCTTACTCAGTATTTTAACGAGAAACAAATAGTTGATGGAAAGTGAAGTGTTTAAGGTTAATTTCTAATCAATTCTGTGTTTGCATCATTTTTACCGTATATTTAATGAATTAATAACAATAAACTGAAAATTCGCAAAAACGTGGAAAAACTGCAAAATATTGCCTAATTCGATGATATTTTGTTTATATCACATAAAGGAAAAGAGGATGATAAACGTCAAAATATTGCTGAATTCGATGATTTTTAGTAGGGAATAAAATGCAAGAAAACTTGCTTAAAATGCAATATTATGCGAAAATCTGAGATTTGAAGGCCAAATCACATATCGTGATACAACATGAAATAGTATCGAAATATTGGTAAAAATAAATATATTTACGTAATATCAAACTACATGAAAAACGTGAAAAAAGTCATTATTATACCAAATATGAGGATTTTAACTTCGAATCATAGAGCAACGTTTCGTATTTTTTAGACCCTAGAAAAGACGTATAAAGATGTTGCTTCTAATACAAATGATAAAAATCAATGTGTTTGCATTAAAATTAACTAAAATGTTCCTGATATCCGGTTTATATTACCGATAAATGATGTACACGTAAAACTGTTCTAATTCGGCTGAAACGTTGATATATGCAATAAAAACAGAACTTCTCCCCTTTTCAATATCTTACTCAGTATTTTAATGAGAAACAAATAGATGATTGAAAATGAAGTGTTTAAGGTTAATTTCTAATCAATTATGTGTTTGCATCATTTTTACCGTATATTTAATGAATTAATACCAATAAACTGAAAATTTGCAAAAACGTGGAAAAACTGCAAAATATTGCCTAATTCGATAATATTTTGTTTATATCACATAAAGGAAAAGGGGATGATTAACTACAAAATATTGCTGAATCGATGATTTTTAGTACGGAACAAAATGCAAGAAAACTTGCTTAAAAATGCAAAATTTGCGAAATTCTGAGATTTGAAGGCCAAATCACATATCGTGAGAAAACATGAAGTAGTATCGAAATATTGGTATAAACGAATATATATACGTAAAATCACACTACATGAAAAACGTTAAAAAATCACTATTTTACCATATTCGTAGATATTAACTTCAAATCATAGAGCGAGGATTCGTAGTATTTACTTTCAAGAAAAGACATATGGCAATGTTGTTTCCAATACAAATGATAAAAATCAATGTGTTTGCATTAAAATTAACTAAAATGTTCCTGATTTTCGGTTTATATTACCGATGGAAGATGTGCACGTAAAACTGTTCTAATCCGGCTGAAACGTCGATATATGCAATAAAACAGAACTTCTCTACTTTTCAATATCTAACTCAGTATTTTAACTAGAAACAAATAGTTGATTGAAAATGAAGTGTTTAAGGTTAGTTTCTAATCAATTATGTGTTTGCATCATTTTTATCGTATATTTAATGAATTAATAACAATAAACTGAAAATTCACAAAAACGTGGAAAACCCGCAAAATATTGCCTAATTCGATGATATTTTGTTTATATCACATAAAGGAAAAGGGGGTGATAAACGTCAAAATATTGCTGAATTCAATGATTTTTAGTACGGAACAAAATGCAAGAAATCTTGCCTAAAATGCAATATTATGCTAAAATCTGAGATTTGAAGGCCAAATCACATATCGTGATACTACATGAAATAGTTTCGAAATATTGGTAAAAATGAATATATTTACGTAATATCAAACTACATGAAAAACGTGAAAAAAGTCATTATTATACCAAATTTGAGGATTTTAACTTCGAATTATAGAGCGACGTTTCGTATTTTTTAGACCTTTGAAAAGACATATAAAAATGTTGCTTCTAATACAAATGATAAAAATCAATGTGTTTGCATTAAAAGTAACTAAAATGTTCCTGATTTTCGGTTTATATTACCGATGGAAGATGTACACGTTAAACTGTTCTAACCCGGCTGAAACGTCGAAATATGCAATAAAAAAAGAACTTCTCTCCCTTTTCAATATCTTACTCAGTATTTTAACGAGAAAGAAATAGATGATTGAAACTTAAGTATTTAAGGTTATTTTCTGATCAATTATATGTTTGCATCATTTTTATCGTATATATAATGAATTAATAACAATAAACTGAAAATTCTCAAAAACGTGGAAAAACTTTTATTTTATTGCCTAATTTTTATTTATTGTCTTTTATTTTATTGCCTAATTTTTATTTATTTTATTTATTTATTTATTTTATAACTTTTATTTATTGCAAAATATTGCCTAATTCGATGATATTTTGTTTAAATCACATAAAGGAAAAGGGATGATAAACGTCAAAATATTGCTAAATTCGATGATTTTTCGTTCGAAACAAAATGCAAGAAAACTTGCTAAAATGCAATATTATGCGAAATTCTGTGATTTGAAGGCCAAATCACATATCGTGATACAACCTGAAATAGAATCGAAATATTGTTATATATGAATATATTTACGTAATATCAAACTACATGAAAAACGCGAAAAAAGTAACTATTATACCAAATTTGAGGATTTTAACTTCGAATCAGAAAGCGAGGATTCGTATTATTTAGATCCAATAAAAGACATATGACAGTGTTGTTTCCAATGCAAATGATAAAAATCAATGTGTTTTCATTAGAATTAACTAAAATGATCCTGATTTTCCGTTTATATTAAAGATGGAAGATGTCCACGTAAAACCGCTCTATTCCGGCTGAAACGTCGATATATGCATTAAATATCGAACTTCTCCCCTTTTCAATATCTTACTCAGTATTTTAACGAGAAACAAATAGATGATTGAAAATGAAGGTTAATTTCTAATCAATTATGTGTTTGCATAATTTGTATCGTATATTTAATGAATTAATAACAATATACTTATAATTCACGAAAACGTGAAAAAACAGCAAAATATTGCCTAATTCGATGATATTTTGTTTATATCACATAAAGGAAAAGGGGATGATAAACGTCAAAATATTGCTAAATTCGATGATTTTTCGTACGAAACAAAATGCAAGAAAACTTGCTTAAAATGCAATATTATGCGAAATTCTGAGATTTGAAGGACAAATCACATATCGTGAGAAAACTTGAAGTAGTATCGAAATATTGGTATAAACGAATATATATACGTAAAATCACACTACAAGAAAAACGTGAAAAAAGTCACTATTTTACCATATTTGAGGATTTTAACTTCAAATCATAGAGCGAGGATTCGTAGTATTTACATCCAAGAAAAGACATATGACAATGTTGTTTCCAATACAAATGATATAAATCAATGTGTTTTCATTAGAATTAACTAAAATGTTCCTGATTTTCCGTTTATATTACCGTTGGAAGATGTACACGTAAAACTGTTCTAATCTGGCTGAAACGTCGATATATGCAATAAAAACAGAACTTCTCCCCTTTTCAATATCTTACTCGGTATTTTAATGAGAAACAAATAGATGATTGAAACTTAAGTATTTAAGGTTATTTTCTGATCAATTATGTGTTTGCACCATTTTTATCGTATATATAATGAATTAATAACAATAAACTGAAAATTCACAAAAACGTGGAAAAACGGTAAAATATTGCCTAATTCGATGATATTTTATTTATATCACATAAAGGAAAAGGGGATGATAAACGTCAAAATATTGCTGAATTCGATGATTTTTAGTACGGAACAAAATGCAAGAAAACTTGCTTTAAATGCAATGTTATGCGAAAATCTGAGATTTGAAGACCAAATCACATATCCTGATACTCTATGAAATAGTATCGAATTATTGGTAAAAATGAATATATATACGTAATATCAAACTACATGAAAAACGTGAAAAAAGTCATTATTATACCAAATTTCAGGATTTTAACTTCGAATCATAGAGCGATGTTTCGTATTTTTTAGACCCTAGAAAAGACGAATAAAGAAGTTGCTTTTAGAAGCAACATCTTCATCTACAAATGATAAAAATTTATGTGTTTTCAATAAAATTAACTAAAATGTTCCTGATTTTCGGTTTATATTACCGATGGAAGATGTACACGTAAAACTGTTCTAACCCGGCTGAAACGTCGAAATATGCAATAAAAAAAGAACTTCTCTCCCTTTTCAATATCTTACTCAGTATTTTAACGAGAATGAAATAGATGATTGAAACTTAAGTATTTAAGGTTATTTTCTGATCAATTATATGTTTGCATCATTTTTATCGTATATTTATGAATTAATAACAATAAACTGAAAATTCTCAAAAACGTGGAAAAACTTTTATTTTATTGCCTAATTTTTATTTATTGTCCTTTATTTTATTGCCTAATTTTTATTTATTTTATTTATTTATTTATTTATAACTTTTATTTATTGCAAAATATTGCCTAATTCGATGATATTTTGTTTAAATCACATAAAGGAAAAGGGGATGATAAACGTCAAAATATTGCTAAATTCGATGATTTTTCGTTCGAAACAAAATGCAAGAAAACTTGCTAAAATGCAATATTATGCGAAATTCTGTGATTTGAAGGCCAAATCACATATCGTGATACAACCTGAAATAGAATCGAAATATTGTTATATATGAATATATTTACGTAATATCAAACTACATGAAAAACGCAAAAAAAGTAACTATTATACCAAATTTTGAGGATTTTAACTTCGAATCAGAAAGCGAGGATTCGTATTATTTAGATCCAATAAAAGACATATGACAGTGTTGTTTCCAATGCAAATGATAAAAATCAATGTGTTTTCATTAGAATTAACTAAAATGATCCTGATTTTCCGTTTATATTACAGATGGAAGATGTACACGTAAAACCGCTCTATTCCGGCTGAAACGTCGATATATGCATTAAATATCGAACTTCTCCCCTTTTCAATATCTTACTCAGTATTTTAACGAGAAACAAATAGATGATTGAAAATGAAGGTTAATTTCTAATCAATTATGTGTTTGCATAATTTGTATCGTATATTTAATGAATTAATAACAATATACTTATAATTCACGAAAACGTGAAAAAACAGCAAAATATTGCCTAATTCGATGATATTTTGTTTATATCACATAAAGGAAAAGGGGATGATAAACGTCAAAATATTGCTAAATTCGATGATTTTTCGTACGAAACAAAATGCAAGAAAACTTGCTTCAAATGCAATATTATGCGAAATTCTGAGATTTGAAGGACAAATCACATATCGTGAGAAAACTTGAAGTAGTATCGAAATATTGGTATAAACGAATATATATATACGTAAAATCACACTACATGAAAAACGTGAAAAAAGTCACTATTTTACCATATTTGAGGATTTTAACTTCAAATCATAGAGCGAGGATTCGTAGTATTTACATCCAAGAAAAGACATATGACAATGTTGTTTCCAATACAAATGATATAAATCAATGTGTTTTCATTAGAATTAACTAAAATGTTCCTGATTTTCCGTTTATATTACCGATGGAAGATGTACACGTAAAACTGTTCTAATCTGGCTGAAACGTCGATATATGCAATAAAAACAGAACTTCTCCCCTTTTCAATATCTTACTCAGTATTTTAATGAGAAACAAATAGATGATTGAAACTTAAGTATTTAAGGTTATTTTCTGATCAATTATGTGTTTGCACCATTTTTATCGTATATATAATGAATTAATAACAATAAACTGAAAATTCACAAAAACGTAAAATAACGGTAAAATATTGCCTAATTCGATGATATTTTATTTATATCACATAAAGGAAAAGGGGATGATAAACGTCAAAATATTGCTGAATTCGATGATTTTTAGTACGGAACAAAATGCAAGAAAACTTGCTTTAAATGCAATGTTATGCGAAAATCTGAGATTTGAAGGCCAAATCACATATCCTGATACTCTATGAAATAGTAGCGAATTATTGGTAAAAATGAATATATATACGTAATATCCAACTACATGAAAAACGTGAAAAAAGTCATTATTATACCAAATTTCAGGATTTTAACTTCGAATCATAGAGCGACGTTTCGTATTTTTTAGACCCTAGAAAAGACGAATAAAGAAGTTGCTTTTAGAAGCAACATCTTCATCTACAAATGATAAAAATTTATGTGTTTTCATTAATATTAACTAAAATGTTCCAAAATTCACAAAAACGTGGAAAAACGGTAAAATATTGCCTAATTCGATGATATTTTATTTATATCACATAAAGGAAAAGGGGATGATAAACGTGAAAATATTGCTGAATTCGATGATTTTTAGTACGGAACAAAATGCAAGAAAACTTGCTTAAAATGCAATATTATGCGAAAATCTGAGATTTGAAGGCCAAATCATATATCGTGATACTACATGAAATAGTATCGAAATATTGGTAAAAATGAATATATTTACGTAATACCAAACTACATGAAAAACGTGAAAAAAGTCATTATTATACCAAATTTCAGGATTTTAACTTCGAATTATAGAGCGACGTTTCGTATTTTTTAGACCCTAGAAAAGACGAATAAATAAGTATCTTTTAGAAGCAACATCTTCATCTACAAATGATAAAAATTTATGTGTTTTCAATAAAATTAACTAAAATGTTCCTGATTTTCGGTTTATATTACCGATGGAAGATGTACACGTAAAACTGTTCTAGTCCGGCTGAAACGTCGATATATGCAATAAAAACAGAACTTCTCCCCTTTACAATATCTTACTTTATTGAGAAACAAATAGATGATTGAAACTTAAGTAATTAAGGTTATTTTCTGACCAATTATGTGTTTGCATCATTTTTATCGTATATTTAATGAATTAATAACTATAAACTGAAAATTCTCAAAAACGTGGAAAAACGGATAAATATTGCCTAATTTGATGATATTTTGTTTAAATCACACAAAGGAAAAGGGGTCAAAATATTGCAAAATTCGATGATTTTTAGTACAAAACAAAATGCAAGAAAACTTGCTTAAAAAATGCCAAATTTGCGAAATTCTGAGATTTGAAGTCCAAATTACATATCGTGAGAAAACATGAAGTAGTATCGAAATATTGATAAAAACGAATATATTTACGTAAAATCACACTACATGAATAACGTGAAAAAGTCACTATATTACCATTTTGTAGGATTTTAACTTCAAATCATAGAGTGAGGTTTCGTATTATTTAGATCCAAGAAAAGACATATGACAGTGTTGTTTCTAATAAAAATGATAAAAATCAATGTGTTTTCTTTAGAATTAACTAAAATGATCCTGATTTTCCGTTTATATTACAGATGGAAATGTACCCGTAAAACTGCTCTATTCCGGCTGAAAGGTATTGAAAGATATGCATTAAATACCGAACTTCTCCCCTTTTCAATATCTTACTCAGTATTTAAACGAGAAACAAAAAGATGATTGAAAATGAAGTGTTTAAGGTTAATTTCTAATCAATTATGTGTTTGCATAATTTTTATCGTATATTTAATGAATTAATAACAATATACTTAAAATTCACAAAAACGTGAAAAAAACGCAAAATATTGCCTAATTCGATGATATTTTGTTATATCACATAAAGGAAAAGGGGATGATAAACGTCAAAATATTGCTAAATTCGATGATTTTTCGTACGAAACAAAAGGCAAGAAAACTTGCTTAAAATGAAATATTATGCGAAATTCTGAGATTTGAAGGACAAATCACATTTCGCGATACTACATGAAATATTATCGAAATATTGGTAAAAATGAATATATATACGTAATTTCAAACTACGTGAAAAACGCGACAAAAGTAACTATTATACCGAATTTAAGGATTTTAACTTCGAATCATAGAGCGACGTTTCGTATTTTTTAGACTCAAAAAAAGACGTATAAAGATGTTGCTTCTAATACAAATGATAAAAATCAATGTGTTTTCATTAAAATTAACTAAAATGTTCCTGATTTTCGGTTAATATTACCGATGTAACATGTACACGTAAAACCGTTCTAATCCGGCTGAAACGTCAATTTATGCAATAAAAACAGAACTTCTCCCCTTTTCAATATCTTACTTAGTAATTTACCTAGAAACAAATACATTATTGAAAATAAAGTATTTAAGGTTATTTTCTGATCAATTATGTGTTTGCACCATTCTTATCGTATATATAAAGAATTAATAACAATAAACTGAAAATTAACAAAAACGTGGAAAAACGGTAAAATATTGCCTAATTCGATGATATTTTGTTTAAATCACATACAGGAAAAGGGGATGATAAACGTCAAAATAATGCATAATTCGATAATTTTTAGTACAAAACAAAATGCAAGAAACATGCTTAAAAATGCAAAATTTGCGAAATTCTGAGATTTGAAGTCCAAATCACATATCGTGAGAAAACATGAAGTAGTATCGAAATATTGATAAAACGAATATATTTACGTAAAATCACACTACATGATTAACGTTAAAAAGTCACTATATTACCATTTTTTAGGATTTTACCTTCAAATCATAGAGTGAGGTTTCGTATTATTTAGATCCAAGAAAAGACATATGACAATGTTCTTTCCAATGCAAATGATAAAAATCAATGTGTTTTCATTAGAATTAACTAAAATCTTCCTGATTTTCCGTTTATATTACCGATGGAAGATGTACACGTAAAACTGCTCTAATCCGGCTGAAACGTCGATATATGCAATAAAACAGAACTTCTCCCCTTTTCAATATCTTACTCAGTATTTTAACGAGAAACAAATAGTTGATTGAAAATGAAGTGTTCAAGGTTAATTTCTAATCTATTATGTGTTTGCATCATTTTTATCGTATATTTAATGAATTAATAACAATTAACTGGAAATTCACAAAAACGTGGAAAACCCGCAAAATATTGCATAATTCGATGATATTTTTTTTATATCACATAAAGGAAAAGGGGGTGATAAACGTCAAAATATTGCTGAATTCAATGACTTTTAGTACGGAACAAAATGCAAGAAAACTTGCTTAAAATGCAATATTATGCGAAAATCTGAGATTTGAAGGCCAAATCACATATTGTGATTGATTTTCGGGTTATATTACCGATGGAAGATGTACACGTAAAACTGTTCTAATCCGGCTGAAACGTCGATATATGCAATAAAAACAGAACTTCTCCCCTTTTCAATATCATACTCAGTATTTTAATGAGAAACAAATAGATGATTGAAACATAAGTATTTAACTCTAACTATTAACTCTGATCAATTATGTGTTTGCATCATTTTTATCGTATATTTAATGAATTAATAACAATAAACTGAAAATTCTCAAAAACGTGGAAAAACGGATAAATATTGCCTAATTCGATGATATTTTGTTTAAATCAAATAAAGGAAAAGGGGATGATAAAGGTCAAAATATTGCTAAATTCGATGATTTTTAGTACAAAACAAAATGCAAGTAAACTTGCTTAAAACGCAAAATTTGCGAAAATCTGAGATTTGAAGTCCAAATCACATATCGTGAGAAAAGATGAAATAGAATCGAAATATTGGTAAAAACGAATATATTTACGTAAAATCAAACTACATGAATAACGTGAAAAAAGTCACTATATTACCATATTTATGGATTTTAACTTCAAATGATAGAGCGAGGTTTCGTATTATTTAGATCCAAGAAAAGACATATGACAATATTGTTTCCAATACAAATGATAAAAATCAATGTGTTTTTATTAGAATTAACTAAAATGTTCCTGATTTTCCGTTTATATTACCGATGGAAGATGTACACGTAAAACCGCTCTAATCCGGCTGAATTGTCGATATATGCAATAAAAACAGAACTTCTCCCCTTTTCAATATCTTACTCAGTATTTTAACGAGAAACAAGTAGTTGATTGAAAATGAAGTGTTTAAGGTTAATTTCTAATCAATTATGTGTTTGCATCATTTGTATCGTATATTTAATGAATTAATACCAATAAAGTCAAAATTCACAAAAACGTGTTAAAACCGCAAAATATTGCCTAATTCGATGATATTTTGTTTATATCACATAAAGGAAAAGGGGATGATAAACGTCAAAATATTGCTGAATTCGATGATTTATAGTATGGAACAAAATGCAAGAAAACTTGCTTAAAATGCAATATTATGCGAAAATCTGAGATTTGAAGGCCAAATCACATATCATGATACTACATGAAATAGTATCGAAATATTGGTAAAAATGAATATGTTTACGTAATATCAAACTACATGAAAAACGTGAAAAAAGTCATTATTATACCAAATTTGAGGATTTTAACTTCGAATCATAGAGCGACGTTTCGTATTTTTTAGACCCAAGAAAAGACGTATAAAGATGTTGCTTCTAATACAAATGATAAAAATCAATGTGTTTGCATTAAAATTAACAAATATGTTCCTGTTTTTCGGTTTATATTACCGATGGAAGATGTACACGTAAAACTGTTCTAATCCGGCTGAAACGTCGATATATGCAATAAAAACAGAACTTCTCTCCTTTTCAATATCTTACTCAGTATTTTAATGAGAAACAAATAGATGATTGAAACTTACGTATGTAAGGTTATTTTCTGATCAATTATGTGATTGCTCAATTTTTATCGTATATTTAATGAATTAATAACAATAAACTGAAAATTCTCAAAAACGTGCAAAACGGATAAATATTGCCTAATTCGATGATATTTTGTTTAAATCACATAAAGGAAAAGAGGTCAAAATATTGCTAAATTCTATGATTTTTAGTACAAAACAAAATGCAAGAAAACTTGCTTGAAATGCAATATTATGCGAAAATCTGAGACTTGTAAGGCCAAATCACATATCGTGATACTACATGAAATAGTATCGAAATATTGGTAAAAATAAATATATTTACGTAATATGAAACTACATGAAAAACGTGAAAAAAGTCATTATTATACCAAATATGAGGATTTTAACTTCGAATCATAGAGCAACGTTGTTGGAAATTTCCAACACCGAATACGACACTGTTGTATTCTCATTACTTATTACTAACTCTACTAATTATTGTAGTAAGTAAAATTAACACCACGTAGAATTCTCATGTACTAATAATTTCATCTGTGCAGTAGGCTAGAATTCTCACGTCACCCGACTCCAGTATTGCGTCAGATTTCATTACAATAAACACATTATATCCAATGTATCTGAGAATTAAATTCGATTCTCTATAACCAAGGCATTCTGTATGATAATTAATTACAGATGAATTGACCTCCAACTAAAAGCCGAATAGAGCGTTGGAGTCATAGCGATTATCTAGTAATAAAAGTTAACGTCACGAGTGAATGCCATGGGGAGACATTAATTCCTCTCCCTTATACGTTTACTATCACTAAATTGGCAAATAATAATATTGTCCTCTTCTAAATAATAAACCTGTCCAGTCTCCAACATTTCAAGCATAAATGCGAGAAATACTAATATTCATGACAATAATTTGTCTAATGAACGCGAGACGTGGCGTGGGGTGGAGAGGCTTGCCAGTACACGTGGAGGGAAGCTCTGAGGCAGACCTACCCGTATCGTGCTCACGAGGAGACGCCATTGCCCAGCCATCAGGGTAGACGTTATCCATACTCAGATGAAAGTCGCGTTCATTAGACTAATTATGTCAATCCTAGAATAGGACGTAGAGAATCTACACCAGTACAGTGCTGCAAGGTGCGAGATGTGTACAGCGTAACTTCACAAGCATCTCAAGTGGATGCTGCTTTGCCTACTGCCCAACTTCAAGTGAAGAACATAGGAGCCAAGATTACCATATGTGGACTATTTGATCAAGGTTCCCAGAGAACTTTCATTACTCAAAGGGCAGCAGAGCCACTTAATTTACAACCAATAGGACAGGTAAAATTAAACTTGTCAGGGTCCATGATAAATCGAGGAACCCATGAATACTCAGTAGTTCAACCGCTTGTACGACTAGGTAGTCATGCCAAGCCTGTCCAAGCCATTGTTGTAGATCAAATACCTTTAGACTTAAACATTAAGGGTCTGGGGTACACAGCCCACTTCCTGCAGGAACGTGAAATTAATTTGGCTGACAACAAGTTAACGTCTGACCGCCTTAACAATGTAGATGTACTAGTAGGGGCCGACTACTATTACCAGTTCATAACTGGACATGTTAAACGATTGGGAATGAATATGCTCCAATCTGCGGGTGGCTACTTACTTACTGGTAAAGTTCTGAATATGAAAAAGCCTAAGCCTGCCAATAATAATAAATTAGTCAGCAGTAAATCAATTCTCCAGCAGCAAGCTAAAAGGAGAAACACAGCTGAGTAATAAACTCAGATTGAATGTAGTGCAATTGATACTTGCCGAGATGTTTCGTAGCTCTCAGTGAAAACCAATGGTCCGTACTCTAACAAGTACAAGTCACAGCGACCAAACTATTGAATTCACTGCAGACCTGGAATTATTCTCGACAAGTAGTAATTGACCACACTCAGTCTTCCTAGGTAAATTGTAATGTTGGGCTAGAGAATCTAGTACTCCCTAGGTAATTAATAATGTTAGGCTAGAGAATCTAGCACTTAATGCCACTGGCATTTCCTGAATTTAATTATAAATTCACTAGGACCACTGGTCCACTATACTTGCGCTTAAAGGTTCGCCAAGAAAACCTTCTTAATACCATGTTTTCTGCACTAAGAGTTAGTGATAAATACTTGCATTAATTTGTTTGAGTTGTTTTTCTTTCGTTTCTGCTTATTTAGTGTAGGAGCGCAGCACGAACAAACTTGCAAACTTACTAATACGTAAGCGAATTTACAGAGAACTAATATGTTTAATGCATTATCGTTAAACATCAGCATTGTTAATTAACATGCTTCATGAGTTTAATATAGCTCACCTTAGAATTAACGTAATAATATGAGTGCTTGTTCCCCATGCGTATTACGAGCTAAATATTGCTCGCCATGACAATCGAACGCTTTAATGTTCCCCATGCCACGAGCACTGCTCGTCATGATAATTGAATGATGCAAAACTCCACCTCGTTAATTCGAGTTCACTGAACTCACCCTGTTAACTGTTAACGAGCTCACTGCAGCTCACCCTGTCAACACTGTTGACGAGTTCACTGCAACTCACCCTGTTAGCACTGCTAACGAGGTCACTGTAGCTCACCCTGTCAACACTGTTGACGAGTTCACTGTAACTCACCCTGTTAGCACTGCTAACGAGCTCACTGTAGCTCACCATGTTCACGAGTTCAATATAGCTCGACTTGTTAATGAGCTCAATACTGCTCACAATGTTAATTCGAGTACATTTTTGCTCACAATTAGCTAAGTCCCTTACTTAGGTAGGTTAGAAATTCAAACCATTTATTTAGGTAGGTTTAGGGACTTTAATCAGTGTCAACTGAGTACTAGCCTAATCGGTACTCAACATTAATTACAGTTGACTATACTTATAGAGACTTATTTAATAAACTCAATTTCATGTAAAGGTGATTTCGCACTAAACCAGTTTACAGTGTCAAGCCTATGAGCTACCATTTAATTAGCTCATAAGTCAGAATGACTAGGCTACTAATCTCACTGTCGACTCAGAATTTCCTTGATTTTAATGAATAAACTTTTCAGTTCTCTACTTTTCTATTATTTAGCTAGTTAGCAAATTAGTTGTACCATCAGTCAGAATGACTACTGCACGGCAGTGCACATTAAATTCAATTTCCTCATTTGAATTTGGGGTGATCGTGATGCTGCGTGATGTTATTGTCTAGTAACCCAATAGTTACAAGTCACAGCGACCCTAGACAGTGACCTTACTGTAGTGTCATAGTCTCCTTGATCTTAAATGACTAATAATACTTTACCGTATAATCATACAATAGTGTTATCAGTTCTTAGGAACTTATTCTGAGTTTGCCTACGATTCAGCAGCTACGTAATACACCATTACATGTCACTGCGACCCTAGTTGTTGAGTTTATTGTGAGCTTTAGAGAGTTCCTGATTACCGATAACTTAATCATTTTATGTTTCAATATTTAATACATGTTTCCACTAAGGGAAACTGCAAGCCTATTATAGTTCTCAATTAAGAGCAATTCTATAAATATTGTGTAGGCTATAAATAACATGTTTCATTTGACATGTAAATAGCAAGACTCAAGTTCTTGTAAGTCCTTGATAAATCCGGGACGTTCGTTATGTGTGTACTAACATACTAACATATTAACCTACTAATGTACTAATCTTAATATCACTTCGGGATAGGTCAGTACTCCACAGTACACTACGACCCTAGAATCCTCCCCCCGGAGTTATGTTGGAAATTTCCAACACCGAATACAACACTGTTGTATTCTCATTACTTATTACTAACTCTACTAATTATTGTAGTAAGTAAAATTAACACCACGTAGAATTCTCATGTACTAATAATTTCATCTGTGCAGTAGGCTAGAATTCTCACGTCACCCGACGCCAGTATTGCGTCAGATTTCATTACAATAAACACATTATATCCAATGTATCTGAGAATTAAATTCGATTCTCTATAACCAAGGCATTCTGTATGATAATTAATTACAGATGAATTGACCTCCAACTAAAAGCCGAATAGAGCATTGGAGTCATAGCGATTATCTAGTAATAAAAGTTAACGTCACGAGTGAATGCCATGGGGAGACATTAATTCCTCTCCCTTATACGTTTACTATCACTAAATTGGCAAATAATAATATTGTCCTCTTCTAAATAATAAACCTGTCCAGTCTCCAACATTTCAAGCATAAATGCGAGAAATACTAATATTCATGACAATAATTTGTCTAATGAACGCGAGACGCGGCGTGGGGTGGAGAGGCTTGCCAGTACACGTGGAGGGAAGCTCTGAGGCAGACCTACCCGTATCGTGCTCACGAGGAGACGCCATTGCCCAGCCATCAGGGTAGACGTTATCCATCCTCAGATTAAAGTCGCCACTGTGAGGCGTGAACAACCTTGCAGATAATATCTTCAACTGGTGCTGGTGTAACATAAGGAACCTTTTTAATCTGGTTCCTGACTACACGTGACCGGCATTGAAGCGCGCCATTATCCAGGATAGGCTGAAGCCAGAGCCTGGGACGCGAATTTCGGCAATCTTAAAACTTATACAGTGCCCTTATTAGCTAAGTATCTTCTCATTATTTGATGCATCCGGTAAAGTGTAGTGTAGTAGCTGGGTGATTGACTGTGACGACGTATGCCAACATCAAACCACAGGTTATTACCAATTATCACCTGTAACTCTTAATTTCTTGAACATAGAGATTCAGTAGTTTAATTAGTTGCTACTGTAAATATTTGTTTTGCAGCATGTGAGAAGAATTCTCCCTGCCGCCTTCTCCCATGTTAATCCATCCCATTCGTCAGCCAGTCGAGCCCAGGGAATTAGAGGAAGCGTCGTGGCTTACATAAAGGAATCATCATTAAGCTAAGATTTCTTTGCATTCATGAAATTTCTGAAATTACTTACATGCAGAATTCCTCTGGATTAACATGTGTTTATTGTGACTATCATTACTATACCTATAATCTATGTTCCCATTCATGGTAATGACAATAGTTTCACTATAATTCATAGGATTAGATTATTATAATTTGGATTAGTGAACGAACCACACTAGTTCCTGGACGTACTGACTTCCAGTAATAACCCCCCAATGTAGGTGTTTGAGGGTTTGATTCATTTAATTATACAGCCCATTAATTATTTCTATGATCATATTCTCTAGTATTTTATCCATAGTTACTGGTTAATCTAGGAATTATCTAATGATCAGAAATTCTCAGTTTCCCTCTTTACTATAAAAGCGGGTGGTCCTTCGTAATTTAATTTACTACATTAATATTTAAATAATCAGATTCACGCCCCAAATATCCCACAAACGTGTCGTATTTTTTTAGACCCTAGAAAAGACGTATAAAGATGTTGCTTCTAATACAAATGATAAAAATCAATATGTCTGCATTAAAATTAACTAAAATGTTCTTGATTTTCGGTTTATATTACCGATGGAAGATGTACACGTAAAACTGTTCTAATCCGGCTGAAACGTCGATATATGCAATAAAAACAGAACTTCTCCCCTTTTCAATATCTTACTCAGTATTTTAATGAGAAACAAATAGAAGATTGAAACTTAAGTATTTAAGGTTATTTTCTAATCAATTATGTGTTTGTTTCATTTAATCGTATATTTAATGAATTAATAACAATAAACTGAAAATTCTCAAAAACGTGGAAAAACGGATAAATATTGCCTAATTCGATGATATTTTGTTTAAATCACATAAAGGAAAAGAGGATGATAAAGGTCAAAATATTGCTAAATTCGATGATTTTTAGTACAAAACAAAATGCAAGAAAACTTGCTTAAAAATGCAAAATTTGCGAATTTCTTAGATTTGAAGTCGAAATCACATATCGTGAGAAAACATGAAGTAGTATCGAAATATTGGTAAAAACGAATATATTTACGTAAAATCACACTACATGAATAACGTGAAAAAAGTCACTATATTACCATATTTAAGGATTTTAACTTCAAATCATAGAGCGAGGTTTCGTATTATTTAGATCCAAGAAAAGACATATCTTGCGACAGACATATATTGCGAAAAGACATATCTTTAATGTTGTTTCCAATACAAATGAAAAAAAATCAATGTGTTTTCATTAGAATTAACTAAAATGTTCCTGATTTTCCGTTTATATTACCGATGGAAGATGAACACGTAAAACCGCTCTAATATGGCTGAAACGTAATGCAATAAAACAGAACTTCTCCCCTTTTCAATATCTTACTCAGTATTTTAACGAGAAACAAATAGTTGATTGAAAATGAAGTGTTTAAGGTTAATTTCTAATCAATTCTGTGTTTGCATCATTTTTACCGTATATTTAATGAATTAATAACAATAAACTGAAAATTCGCAAAAAACGTGGAAAAACTGCAAAATATTGCCTAATTCGATGATATTTTGTTTATATCACATAAAGGAAAAGAGGATGATAAACGTCAAAATATTGCTGAATTCGATGATTTTTAGTATGGAATAAAATGCAAGAAAACTTGCTTAAAATGCAATATTATGCGAAAATCTGAGATTTGAAGGCCAAATCACTTATCGTGATGCTACATGAAATAGTATCGAAATATTGGTAAAAATAAATATATTTACGTAATATCAAACTACATGAAAAACGTGAAAAAAGTCATTATTATACCAAATATGAGGATTTTAACTTCGAATCATAGAGCAACGTTTCGTATTTTTTAGACCCTAGAAAAGACGTATAAAGATGTTGCTTCTAATACAAATGATAAAAATCAATGTGTTTGCATTAAAATTAACTAAAATGTTCCAGATTTTCGGTTTATATTACCGATGGAAGATGTACACGTAAAACTGTTCTAATCCGGCTGAAACGTCGATATATGCAATAAAACAGAACTTCTCCACTTTTCAACATCTAACTCAGTATTTTAACTAGAAACAAATAGTTGATTGAAAATGAAGTGTTTAAGGTTAGTTTCTAATCAATTATGTGTTTGCATCATTTTTACCGTATATTTAATAAATTAATACCAATAAACTGAAAATTCGCAAAAACGTAGAAAAACTGCAAAATATTGCCTAATTCGATAATATTTTGTTTATATCACATAAAGGAAAAGGGGATGATTAACGTCAAAATATTGCTGTATTCGATGATTTTTAGTACGGAACAAAATGCAAGAAACTTAAAAATGCAAAATTTGCGAAATTCTGATATTTGAAGGCCAAATCACATATCGTGAGAAAACATGAAGTAGTATCGAAATATTGTTATAAACGAATATATATACGTAAAATCACACTACATTAAAAACTTTAAAAATTCACTATTTTAGAATATTTGTGGATTTTAACTTCAAATCATAAAGCGAGGATTCGTAGTAGTTACATCCAAGAAAAGACATATGGCAATGTTGTTTCCAATACAAATGATAAAAATCAATGTGTTATCATTAGAATTAACTAAAACGTTCCTGATTTTCCGTTTATATTACCGATGGAAGATGTACATGTAAAACCGCTCTAATCCGGCTGAATTGTCGATATATGCAATAAAAACAGAACTTCTCCCCTTTTTAATATCTTACTCAGTATTTTAACGAGAATCAAGTAGTTGATTGAAAATGAAGTGTTTAAGGTTAATTTCTAATCAATTATGTGTTTGCATCATTTTTATCGTATATTTAATGAATTAATACCAATAAAGTGAAAATTCACAAAAACGTGTTAAAACCGCAAAATATTGCCTAATTCGATGATATTTTGTATATATATCACATAAAGGAAAAGGGGATGATAAACGTCAAAATATTGCTGAATTCGATGATTTATAGTACGGAACAAAATGCAAGAAAACTTGCTTAAAATGCAATATTATGCGAAAATCTGAGATTTGAAGGCCAAATCACAAATCGTGATACTACATGAAATAGTATCGAAATATTGGTAAAAATTAATATATTTACGTAATATCAAACTACATGAAAAACGTGAAAAAAGTCATTATTATACCTAATTTGAGGATTTTAACTTCGAATCATAGAGCGACGTTTAGTATTTTTTTGACCCTAGAAAAGATGTATAAAGATGTTGCTTTTAGAAGCAACATCTTTATCTACATATGATAAAAATCAATGTTTTTTTATTAAAATTAACTAAAATGTTCCTGATTTTCGGTTTATATAACCGATAAAAGATGTACACGTAAAACGGTTCTAATCCGGCTGAAACGTCGATATATGCAATAAAAACAGAACTTCTCCCCTTTTCAATATCTTACTCAGTATTTTAATGAGAAAAAAATAGATGATTGAAACTTAAGTATTTAAGGTTATTTTCTGATCAATTATGTGTTTCATCATTTTTATCGTATATTTAATGAATTAATAACAATAAACTGAAAATTCTCAAAAACGTGGAAAAACGGATAAATATTGCCTAATTCTATGATATTTTGTTTAAATCACATAGAGGAAAAGGGATCAAAATATTGCTAAATTCGATGATTTTTAGTACAAAACAAAATGCAAGAAAACTTGCTTGAAATGCAATATTATGCGAAAATCTGAGATTCGAAGGCCAAATCACATATCGTGATACTACATGAAATAGTATCGAAATATTGGTAAAAATAAATATATTTACGTAATATCAAACTGCATGAAAAACGTTAAAAAAGTCATTATTATACCAAATATGAGGATTTTAACTTCGAATCATAGAGCAACGTGTCGTATTTTTTAGACCCTAGAAAAGACGTATAAAGATGTTGCTTCTAATACAAATGATAAAAATCAATGTGTCTGCATTAAAATTAACTAAAATGTTCTTGATTTTCGGTTTATATTACCGATGGAAGAAGTACACGTAAAACTGTTCTAATTCGGCTGAAACGTCGATATATGCAATAAAAACAGAACTTCTCCCCTTTTCAATATCTTACTCAGTATTTTAATGAGAAACAAATAGATGATTGAAAATGAAGTGTTTAAGGTTAATTTCTAATCAATTATGTGTTTGCATCATTTTTACCGTATATTTAATGAATTAATACCAATAAACTGAAAATTTGCAAAAACGTGGAAAAACTGCAAAATATTGCCTAATTCGATAATATTTTGTTTATATCACATAAAGGAAAAGGGGATGATTAACTACAAAATATTGCTGAATTGATGATTTTTAGTACGGAACAAAATGCAAGAAAACTTGCTTAAAAATGCAAAATTTGCGAAATTCTGAGATTTGAAGGCCAAATCACATATCGTGAGAAAACATGAAGTAGTATCGAAATATTGGTATAAACGAATATATATACGTAAAATCACACTACATGAAAAACGTTAAAAAAATCACTATTTTACCATATTTGTAGATTTTAACTTCAAATCATAGAGCGAGGATTCGTAGTATTTACATTCAAGAAAAGACATATGGCAATGTTGTTTCCAATACAAATGATAAAAATCAATGTGTTTGCATTAAAATTAACTAAAATGTTCCTGATTTTCGGTTTATATTACCGATGGAAGATGTACACGTAAAACTATTCTAATCCGGCTGAAACGTCGATATATGCAATAAAACAGAACTTCTCTACTTTTCAATATCTAACTCAGTATTTTAACTAGAAACAAATAGTTGACTGAAAATGAAGTGTTTAAGGTTAGTTTCTAATCAATTATGTGTTTGCATCATTTTTATCGTATATTTAATGAATTTATAACAATAAACTGAAAATTCACAAAAATGTGGAAAACCCGCAAAATATTGCCTAATTCGATGATATTTTGTTTATATCACATAAAGGAAAAGGGGGTGACTAAACGTCAAAATATTGCTAAATTCGATGATTTTTAGTAGAAAACAAAATGCAAGAAAACTTGCTTAAAAATGCAAAATTTGCGAAATTCTAAGATTTGAAGTCGAAATCACATATCGTGAGAAAACATGAAGTAGTATCGAAATATTGGTAAAAACGACTATGTTTACGTAAAATCACACTACATGAATAACGTGAAAATTCACTATATTACCATATTTAAGGATTTTAACTTCAAATCATAGAGCGAGGTTTCGTATTATTTAGATCCAAGAAAAGACATATGACAATGTTGTTTCCAATAAAAATGACAAAAATCAATGTGTTTTCATTAGAATTAACTAAAATGTTCTTGATTTTCCATTTATATACCGATGGAAGATGTACACGTAAAACCGCTCTAATCCGGCTGAAACGTCGATATATGCAATAAAACAGAACTTCTCCCCTTTTCAATATCTTACTCAGTATTTTAACGAGAAACAAATAGTTAATTGAAAATGAAGTGGTTAAGGTTAATTTCTAATCAATTATGTGTTTGCATAATTTTTACCGTATATTTAATGAATTAATAACAATAAACTGAAAATTCACAAAAACTTGGAAAAACTGCAAAATATTGCCTAATTCGATGATATTTTGTTTATATCACATGATGGAAAAGGGGATGATAAACGTCAAAATATTGCTGAATTCGATGATTTTTAGTACGGAACAAAATGCAAGAAAACTTGTTTAAAAATGCAAAATTTGCGAAATTCTGAGATTTGAAGGCCAAATCACATATCGTGAGAAAACATGAAATAGTATCGAAATTTTGGTAAAAATTAATATATTTACGTAATATCAAACTACATGAAAAACGTGAAAAAAGTCATTATTATACCAAATTTGAGGATTTTAACTTCGAATCATAGAGCGACGTTTAGTATTTTTTAGACCCTAGAAAAGACGTATAAAGATGTTGCTTTTAGAAGCAAAATCTTCATCTACATATGAAAAAAATCAATGTGTTTTCATTAAAATTAACTAAAATGTTCCTGATATTCGGTTTATATTACCGATGGAAGATGTACACGTAAAACTGTTCTAACCCGGCTGAAACGTCGATATATGCAATAAAAACAGAACTTCTCCCCTTTTCAATATCTTACTCAGTATTTTAATGAGAAACAAATAGATGATTGAAACTTAAGCATTTAAGGTTATTTTCTGATCAATTATGTGTTTGCATCATTTTTATCGTATATTTAATGAATTAATAACAATAAACTGAAAATTCTCAAAAACGTGGAAAAACGCATAAATATTGCCTAATTCGATGATATTTTGTTTAAATTACATAAAGGAAAAGGGGTCAAAATATTGCTAAATTCGATGATTTTTAGTACAAAACAAAATGAAGAAAACTTGCTTAAAATGCAATATTATGCGAAAACCTGAAATTTGAAGGCCAAATCACATATCGTGACACTACATGAAATAGTATCGAAATATTGGTAAAAATGAATATATTTACGTAATATCAATCTACATGAAAAAACGTGAAAAAAGTCATTATTATACCAAATATGAGGATTTTAACTTCGAATCATAGTACAACGTTTCGCATTTTTTTTTACCCTAGAAAAGACGTATAAAGATGTTGCTTCTAATACAAATGATAAAAATCAATGTGTTTGTATTAATATTAACTAAAATGTTCCTGATTTTCGGTTTATATTACCGATGGAAGATGTTCACGTAAAACTGTTCTAATCCGGCTGAAACGTCGATATATGCAATAAAAACAGAACTTCTCTTCTTTTCAATATCTTACTCAGTATTTTACTGAGAAACATATAGATGATTGAAATTTAAGTATTTGAGGTTATTTTCTGATCAATTATGTGTTTGCATCATTTTTATCGTATATTTAATTAATTAATAACAATAAACTGAAAATTCTCAAAAAAGTGGAAAAACGGATAAATATTGCCTAATTCGATGATATTTTGTTTAAATCACAAAAAGGAAAAGGGGATGATAAAGGTTAAAATATTGCTAAACTCGATGATTTTTAGTACAAAACAAAATGCAAGAAAACTTGCTTAAAAATGCAAAATTTGCAAAATTCTGAGATTTGAAGTCCAAATCACATATCGTGAGAAAAGATGAAGTAGAATCGAAATATTGGTAAAAACGAATATATTTACGTAGTATCAAGCTACATGAAAAACGTGAAAAAAGTCATTATTATACCAAATATGAGGATTTTAACTTCGAACCAGACGTTTCGTATTTTTTAGACTCTAGAAAAGACGTATAAAGATGTTGCTTCTAATACAAATGATAAAAATCAATGTTTTTGCATTAAAATTAACTAAAATGTTCTTGATTTTCGAATTATATTACCGATGGAAGATGTACACGCAAAACTGTTCTAATCCGGCTGAAACGTCGATATATGCAATAAAAACAGAACTTCTCCCCTTTTCAATATCTTACTCAGTATTTTAATGAGAAACAAATAGATGATTGAAACTTAAGCATTTAAGGTTATTTTCTGATCAATTATGTGTTTGCATCATTTTTATCGTATATTTAATGAATTAATAACAATAAACTGAAAATTCTCAAAAACGTGAAAAAACGGATAAATATTGCCTAATTCGATGATATTTTGTTTAAATTACAAAAAGGAAAAGGGGTCAAAATATTGCTAAATTCGATGATTTTTAGTACAAAACAAAATGCAAGAAAACTTGCTTGAAATGCAATATTATGCGAAAATCTGAGATTTGAAGGCCAAATCACATATCGTGATACTACATGAAATAGTATCGAAATATTGGTAAAAATAAATATATTTACGTAATATCAAACTACATGAAAAACGTTAAAAAAGTCATTATTATACCAAATATGAGGATTTTAACTTTGAATCATAGTACAACGTTTCGCATATTTTTTTACCCTAGAAAAGACGTATAAAGATGTTGCTTCTAATACAAATGATAAAAATCAATGTGTTTGCATTAAAATTAACTAAAATGTTCCTGATTTTCGGTTTATATTAGCGATGGAAGATGTGCACGTAAAACTGTTCTAATCCGGCTGAAACGTCGATATATGCAATAAAACAGAACTTCTCTACTTTTCAATATCTAACTCAGTATTTTAACTAGAAACAAATAGTTGATTGAAAATGAAGTGTTTAAGGTTAGTTTCTAATCAATTATGTGTTTGCATCATTTTTATCGTATATTTAATGAATTAATAACAACTGAAAATTCACAAAAACGTGGAAAACCCGCAAAATATTGCCTAATTCGATGATATTTTGTTTATATCACATAAAGGAAAAGGGGGTGATAAACGTCAAAATATTGCTAAATTCGATGATTTTTAGTAGAAAACAAAATGCAAGAAAACTTGCTTAAAAATGCAAAATTTGCGAAATTCTAAGATTTGAAGTCGAAATCACATATCGTGAGAAAACATGAAGTAGTATCGAAATATTGGTAAAAACGAATATGTTTACGTAAAATCACACTACATGAATAACGTGAAAAAAGTCACTATATTACCATATTTAAGGATTTTAACTTCAAATCATAGAGCGAGGTTTCGTATTATTTAGATCCAAGAAAAGACATATGACAATGTTGTTTCCAATAAAAATGACAAAAATCAATGTGTTTTCATTAGAATTAACCAAAATGTTCCTGATTTTCCATTTATATACCGATGGAAGATGTACACGTAAAACCGCTCTAATCCGGCTGAAACGTCGATATATGCAATAAAACAGAACTTCTCCCCTTTTCAATATCTTACTCAGTATTTTAACGAGAAACAAATAGTTGATTGAAATACAAGTGTTTAAGGTTAATTTATAATCAATTATGTGTTTGCATCATTTTTATCGTATATTTAATGAATTAATAACAATAAACTGAAAATTCACAAAAACGATGGAAAACCCGCAAAATATTGCCTAATTCGATGATATTTTGTTTATATCACATAAAGGAAAAGGGGGTGATAAACGTCAAAATATTGCTGAATTCAATGATTTTTAGTACGGAACAAAATGCAAGAAAACTTGCCTAAAATGCAATATTATGCTAAAATCTGAGATTTGAAGGCCAAATCACATATCGTGATACTACATGAAATAGTTTCGAAATATTGGTAAAAATGAATATATTTACGTAATATCAAACTACATGAAAAACGTGAAAAAAGTCATTATTATACCAAATTTGAGGATTTTAACTTCGAATTATAGAGCGACGTTTCGTATTTTTTAGACCTTTGAAAAGACGTATAAAAATGTTGCTTCTAATACAAATGATAAAAATCAATGTGTTTTCATTAGAATTAACTAAAATGATCCTGATTTTCCGTTTATATTACAGATGGAAGATGTCCACGTAAAACCGCTCTATTCCGGCTGAAACGTCGATATATGCATTAAATATCGAACTTCTCCCCTTTTCAATATCTTACTCAGTATTTTAACGAGAAACAAATAGATGATTGAAAATGAAGGTTAATTTCTAATCAATTATGTGTTTGCATAATTTGTATCGTATATTTAATGAATTAATAACAATATACTTATAATTCACGAAAACGTGAAAAAACAGCAAAATATTGCCTAATGCGATGATATTTTGTTTATATCACATAAAGGAAAAGGGGATGATAAACGTCAAAATATTGCTAAATTCGATGATTTTTCGTACGAAACAAAATGCAAGAAAACTTGCTTAAAATGCAATATTATGCGAAATTCTGAGATTTGAAGGACAAATCACATATCGTGAGAAAACTTGAAGTAGTATCGAAATATTGGTATAAACGAATATATATACGTAAAATCACACTAAATGAAAAACGTGAAAAAAGTCACTATTTTACTATATTTGAGGATTTTAACTTCAAATCATAGAGCGAGGATTCGTAGTATTTACATCCAAGAAAAGACATATGACAATGTTGTTTCCAATACAAATGATATAAATCAATGTGTTTTCATTAGAATTAACTAAAATGTTCCTGATTTTCCGTTTATATTACCGATGGAAGATGTACACGTAAAACTGTTCTAATCTGGCTGAAACGTCGATATATGCAATAAAAACAGAACTTCTCCCCTTTTCAATATCTTACTCGGTATTTTAATGAGAAACAAATAGATGATTGAAACTTAAGTATTTAAGGTTATTTTCTGATCAATTATGTGTTTGCACCATTTTTATCGTATATATAATGAATTAATAACAATAAACTGAAAATTCACAAAAACGTGGAAAAACGGTAAAATATTGCCTAATTCGATGATATTTTATTTATATCACATAAAGGAAAAGGGGATGATAAACGTCAAAATATTGCTGAATTCGATGATTTTTAGTACGGAACAAAATGCAAGAAAACTTGCTTTAAATGCAATGTTATGCGAAAATCTGAGATTTGAAGGCCAAATCACATATCCTGATACTCTATGAAATAGTATCGAATTATTGGTAAAAATGAATATATATACGTAATATCAAACTACATGAAAAACGTGAAAAAAGTCATTATTATACCAAATTTCAGGATTTTAACTTCGAATCATAAAGCGACGTTTCGTATTTTTTAGACCCTAGAAAAGACGAATAAAGAAGTTGCTTTTAGAAGCAACATCTTCATCTACAAATGATAAAAATTTATGTGTTTTCATTAATATTAACTAAAATGTTCCAAAATTCACAAAAACGTGGAAAAACGGTAAAATATTGCCTAATTCGATGATATTTTATTTATATCACATAAAGGAAAAGAGGATGATAAACGTGAAAATATTGCTGAATTCGATGATTTTTAGTACGGAACAAAATGCAAGAAAACTTGCTTAAAATGGAATATTATGCGAAAATCTGAGATTTGAAGGCCAAATCATATATCGTGATACTACATGAAATAGTATCGAAATATTGGTAAAAATGAATATATTTACGTAATACCAAACTACATGAAAAACGTGAAAAAAGTCATTATTATACCAAATTTCAGGATTTTAACTTCGAATTATAGAGCGACGTTTCGTATTTTTTAGACCCTAGAAAAGACGAATAAATAAGTTGCTTTTAGAAGCAACATCTTCATCTACAAATGATAAAAATTTATGTGTTTTCAATAAAATTAACTAAAATGTTCCTGATTTTCGGTTTATATTACCGATGGAAGATGTACACGTAAAACTGTTCTAACCCGGCTGAAACGTCGAAATATGCAATAAAAAAAGAACTTCTCTCCCTTTTCAATATCTTACTCAGTATTTTAACGAGAAAGAAATAGATGATTGAAACTTAAGTATTTAAGGTTATTTTCTGATCAATTATATGTTTGCATCATTTTTATCGTATATTTAATGAATTAATAACAATAAACTGAAAATTCTCAAAAACGTGGAAAAACTTTTATTTTATTGCCTAATTTTTATTTATTGTCTTTTATTTTATTGCCTAATTTTTATTTATTTTATTTATTTATTTATTTTATAACTTTTATTTATTGCAAAATATTGCCTAATTCGATGATATTTTGTTTAAATCACATAAAGGAAAAGGGGATGATAAACGTCAAAATATTGCTCAATTCGATGATTTTTCGTTCGAAACAAAATGCAAGAAAACTTGCTAAAATGCAATATTATGCGAAATTCTGTGATTTGAAGGCCAAATCACATATCGTGATACAACCTGAAATAGAATCGAAATATTGTTATATATGAATATATTTACGTAATATCAAACTACATGAAAAACGCGAAAAAAGTAACTATTATACCAAATTTGAGGATTTTAACTTCGAATCAGAAAGCGATCATTCGTATTATTTAGATCCAATAAAAGACATATGACAGTGTTGTTTCCAATGCAAATGATAAAAATCAATGTGTTTTCATTAGAATTAACTAAAATGATCCTGATTTTCCGTTTATATTACAGATGGAAGATGTACACGTAAAACCGCTCTATTCCGGTTGAAACGTCGATATATGCATTAAATATCGAATTTCTCCCCTTTTCAATATCTTACTCAGTATTTTAACGAGAAACAAATAGATGATTGAAAATGAAGGTTAATTTCTAATCAATTATGTGTTTGCATAATTTGTATCGTATATTTAATGAATTAATAACAATATACTTATAATTCACGAAAACGTGAAAAAACAGCAAAATATTGCCTAATTCGATGATATTTTGTTTATATCACATAAAGGAAAAGGGGATGATAAACGTCAAAATATTGCTAAATTCGATGATTTTTCGTACGAAACAAAATGCAAGAAAACTTGCTTAAAATGCAATATTATGCGAAATTCTGAGATTTGAAGGACAAATCACATATCGTGAGAAAACTTGAAGTAGTATCGAAATATTGGTATAAACGAATATATATACGTAAAATCACACTACATGAAAAACGTGAAAAAAGTCACTATTTTACCATATTTGAGGATTTTAACTTCAAATCATAGAGCGAGGATTCGTAGTATTTACATCCAAGAAAAGACATATGACAATGTTGTTTCCAATACAAATGATATAAATCAATGTGTTTTCATTAGAATTAACTAAAATGTTCCTGATTTTCCGTTTATATTACCGATGGAAGATGTACACGTAAAACTGTTTTAATCTGGCTGAAACGTCGATATATGCAATAAAAACAGAACTTCTCCCCTTTTCAATATCTTACTCAGTATTTTAATGAGAAACAAATAGATGATTGAAACTTAAGTATTTAAGGTTATTTTCTGATCAATTATGTGTTTGCACCAATTTTATCGTATATATAATGAATTAATAACAATAAACTGAAAATTCACAAAAACGTGGAAAAACGGATAAATATTGCCTAATTCGATGATATTTTGTTTAAATCACACAAAGGAAAAGGGGTCAAAATATTGCAAAATTCGATGATTTTTAGTACAAAACAAAATGCAAGAAAACTTGCTTAAAAAATGCCAAATTTGCGAAATTCTGAGATTTGAAGTCCAAATTACATATTGTGAGAAAACATGAAGTAGTATCGAAATATTGATAAAAACGAATATATTTACGTAAAATCACACTACATGAATAACGTGAAAAAAGTCACTATATTACCATTTTGTAGGATTTTAACTTCAAATCATAGAGTGAGGTTTCGTATTATTTAGATCCAAGAAAAGACATATGACAGTGTTGTTTCCAATAAAAATGATAAAAATCAATGTGTTTTCATTAGAATTAACTAAAATGATCCTGATTTTCCGTTTATATTACAGATGGAAATGTACCCGTAAAACCGCTCTATTCCGGCTGAAAGGTATTGAAAGATATGCATTAAATACCGAACTTCTCCCCTTTTCAATATCTTACTCAGTATTTAAACGAGAAACAAAAAGATGATTGAAAATGAAGTGTTTAAGGTTAATTTCTAATCAATTATGTGTTTGCATAATTTTTATCGTATATTTAATGAATTAATAACAATATACTTAAAATTCACAAAAATGTGAAAAAACCGCAAAATATTGCCTAATTCGATGATATTTTGTTATATCACATAAAGGAAAAGGGGATGATAAACGTCAAAATATTGCTAAATTCGATGATTTTTTGTACGAAACAAAAGGCAAGAAAACTTGCCTAAAATGCAATATTATGCTAAAATCTGAGATTTGAAGGCCAAATCACATATCGTGATACTACATGAAATAGTTTCGAAATATTGGTAAAATTGAATATATTTACGTAATATCAAACTACATGAAAAACGTGAAAAAAGTCATTATTATACCAAATTTGAGGATTTTAACTTCGAATCATAGAGCGACGTTTCGTATTTTTTAGACCTTTGAAAAGACGTATAAAGATGTTGCTTCTAATACAAATGATAAAAATCAATGTGTTTGCCTTAAAAGTAACTAAAATGTTCCTGATTTTCGCTTTATATTACCGATGGAAGATGTACACGTAAAACTGTTCTAATCCGGCTGAAACGTCGAAGTATGCAATAAAAAAAGAACTTCTCTCCCTTTTCAATATCTTACTCAGTATTTTAACGAGAAACAAATAGATGATTGAAACTTAAGTATTTAAGGTTATTTTCTGATCAATTATATGTTTGCATCATTTTTATCGTATATTTAATGAATTAATAACAATAAACTGAAAATTCTCAAAAACGTGGAAAAACTTTTATTTTATTGCCTAATTTTTATTTATTGTCTTTTATTTTATTGCCTAATTTTTATTTATTGTCTTTTATTTTATTGCCTAATTTTTATTTATTTTATTTATTTATTTATTTTATAACTTTTATTTATTGCAAAATATTGCCTAATTCGATGATATTTTGTTTAAATCACATAAAGGAAAAGGGGATGATAAACTTCAAAATATTGCTAAATTCGATGATTTTTCGTTCGAAACAAAATGCAAGAAAACTTGCTAAAATGCAATATTATGCGAAATTCTGTGATTTGAAGGCCAAATCACATATCGTGATACAACCTGAAATAGAATCGAAATATTGTTATATATGAATATATTTATGTAATATCAAACTACATGAAAAACGCGAAAAAAGTAACTATTATACCAAATTTGAGGATTTTAACTTCGAATCAGAAAGCGAGGATTCGTATTATTTAGATCCAATAAAAGACATATGACAGTGTTGTTTCCAATGCAAATGATAAAAATCAATGTGTTTTCATTAGAATTAACTAAAATGATCCTGATTTTCCGTTTATATTACAGATGGAAGATGTACACGTAAAACCGCTCTATTCCGGTTGAAACGTCGATATATGCATTAAATATCGAATTTCTCCCCTTTTCAATATCTTACTCAGTATTTTAACGAGAAACAAATAGATGATTGAAAATGAAGGTTAATTTCTAATCAATTATGTGTTTGCATAATTTGTATCGTATATTTAATGAATTAATAACAATATACTTATAATTCACGAAAACGTGAAAAAACAGCAAAATATTGCCTAATTCGATGATATTTTGTTTATATCACATAAAGGAAAAGGGGATGATAAACGTCAAAATATTGCTAAATTCGATGATTTTTCGTACGAAACAAAATGCAAGAAAACTTGCTTAAAATGCAATATTATGCGAAATTCTGAGATTTGAAGGACAAATCACATATCGTGAGAAAACTTGAAGTAGTATCGAAATATTGGTATAAACGAATATATATACGTAAAATCACACTACATGAAAAACGTGAAAAAAGTCACTATTTTACCATATTTGAGGATTTTAACTTCAAATCATAGAGCGAGGATTCGTAGTATTTACATCCAAGAAAAGACATATGACAATGTTGTTTCCAATACAAATGATATAAATCAATGTGTTTTCATTAGAATTAACTAAAATGTTCCTGATTTTCCGTTTATATTACCGATGGAAGATGTACACGTAAAACTGTTTTAATCTGGCTGAAACGTCGATATATGCAATAAAAACAGAACTTCTCCCCTTTTCAATATCTTACTCAGTATTTTAATGAGAAACAAATAGATGATTGAAACTTAAGTATTTAAGGTTATTTTCTGATCAATTATGTGTTTGCACCAATTTTATCGTATATATAATGAATTAATAACAATAAACTGAAAATTCACAAAAACGTAAAAAAACGGTAAAATATTGCCTAATTCGATGATATTTTATTTATATCACATAAAGGAAAAGGGGATGATAAACGTCAAAATATTGCTGAATTCGATGATTTTTAGTACAGAACAAAATGCAAGAAAACTTGCTTTAAATGAAATGTTATGCGAAAATCTGAGATTTGAAGGCCAAATCACATATCCTGATACTCTATGAAATAGTATCGAATTATTGGTAAAAATGAATATATATACGTAATATCAAACTACATGAAAAACGTGAAAAAAGTCATTATTATACCAAATTTTAGGATTTTAACTTCGAATCATAGAGCGACGTTTCGTATTTTATAGACCCTAGAAAAGACGAATAAAGAAGTTGCTTTTAGAAGCAACATCTTCATGTATAAATGATAAAAATTTATGTGTTTTCATTAATATTAACTAAAATGTTCCAAAATTCACAAAAACATGGAAAAACGGTAAAATATTGCCTAATTCGATGATATTTTATTTATATCACATAAAGGAAAAGGGGATGATAAACGTGAAAATATTGCTGAATTCGATGATTTTTAGTACGGAACAAAATGCAAGAAAACTTGCTTAAAATGCAATATTATGCGAAAATCTGAGATTTGAAGGCCAAATCATATATCGTGATACTACATGAAATAGTATCGAAATATTGGTAAAAATTAATATATTTACGTAATACCAAACTACATGAAAAACGTGAAAAAAGTCATTATTATACCAAATTTCAGGATTTTAACTTCGAATTATAGAGCGACGTTTCGTATTTTTTAGACCCTAGAAAAGACGAATAAATAAATTGCTTTTAGAAGCAACATCTTCATCTACAAATGATAAAAATTTATGTGTTTTCAATAAAATTAACTAAAATGTTCCTGATTTTCGGTTTATATTACCGATGGAAGATGTACACGTAAAACTGTTCTAATCCGGCTGAATCGTCGATATATGCAATAAAAACAGAACTTCTCCCCTATACAATATCTTACTTTATTGAGAAACAAATAGATGATTGAAACTTAAGTAATTAAGGTTATTTTCTGACCAATTATGTGTTTGCATTATTTTTATCGTATATTTAATGAATTAATAACAATAAACTGAAAATTCTCAAAAACGTGGAAAAACGGATAAATATTGCCTAATTCTATGATATTTTGTTTAAATCACATAGAGGAAAAGGGATCAAAATATTGCTAAATTCGATGATTTTTAGTACAAAACAAAATGCAAGAAAACTTGCTTGAAATGCAATATTATGCGAAAATCTGAGATTTGAAGGCCAAATCACATATCGTGATACTACATGAAATAGTATCGAAATATTGGTAAAAATAAATATATTTACGTAATATCAAACTGCATGAAAAACGTTAAAAAAGTCATTATTATACCAAATATGAGGATTTTAACTTCGAATCATAGAGCAACGTGTCGTATTTTTTAGACCCTAGAAAAGACGTATAAAGATGTTGCTTCTAATACAAATGATAAAAATCAATGTGTCTGCATTAAAATTAACTAAAATGTTCTTGATTTTCGGTTTATATTACCGATGGAAGAAGTACACGTAAAACTGTTCTAATTCGGCTGAAACGTCGATATATGCAATAAAAACAGAACTTCTCCCCTTTTCAATATCTTACTCAGTATTTTAATGAGAAACAAATAGATGATTGAAAATGAAGTGTTTAAGGTTAATTTCTAATCAATTATGTGTTTGCATCATTTTTACCGTATATTTAATGAATTAATACCAATAAACTGAAAATTTGCAAAAACGTGGAAAAACTGCAAAATATTGCCTAAT
Source organism: Procambarus clarkii (assembly GCF_040958095.1). Taxonomy (NCBI): domain Eukaryota; kingdom Metazoa; phylum Arthropoda; class Malacostraca; order Decapoda; family Cambaridae; genus Procambarus; species Procambarus clarkii. The sequence goes on from NC_091212.1 coordinate 33,093,288, forward strand.
TCGATAATATTTTGTTTATATCACATAAAGGAAAAGGGGATGATTAACTACAAAATATTGCTGAATTGATGATTTTTAGTACGGAACAAAATGCAAGAAAACTTGCTTAAAAATGCAAAATTTGCGAAATTCTGAGATTTGAAGGCCAAATCACATATCGTGAGAAAACATGAAGTAGTATCGAAATATTGGTATAAACGAATATATATACGTAAAATCACACTACATGAAAAACGTTAAAAAAATCACTATTTTACCATATTTGTAGATTTTAACTTCAAATCATAGAGCGAGGATTCGTAGTATTTACATTCAAGAAAAGACATATGGCAATGTTGTTTCCAATACAAATGATAAAAATCAATGTGTTTGCATTAAAATTAACTAAAATGTTCCTGATTTTCGGTTTATATTACCGATGGAAGATGTACACGTAAAACTATTCTAATCCGGCTGAAACGTCGATATATGCAATAAAACAGAACTTCTCTACTTTTCAATATCTAACTCAGTATTTTAACTAGAAACAAATAGTTGACTGAAAATGAAGTGTTTAAGGTTAGTTTATAATCAATTATGTGTTTGCATCATTTTTATCGTATATTTAATGAATTTATAACAATAAACTGAAAATTCACAAAAATGTGGAAAACCCGCAAAATATTGCCTAATTCGATGATATTTTGTTTATATCACATAAAGGAAAAGGGGGTGATAAACGTCAAAATATTGCTAAATTCGATGATTTTTAGTAGAAAACAAAATGCAAGAAAACTTGCTTAAAAATGCAAAATTTGCGAAATTCTAAGATTTGAAGTCGAAATCACATATCGTGAGAAAACATGAAGTAGTATCGAAATATTGGTAAAAACGACTATGTTTACGTAAAATCACACTACATGAATAACGTGAAAATTCACTATATTACCATATTTAAGGATTTTAACTTCAAATCATAGAGCGAGGTTTCGTATTATTTAGATCCAAGAAAAGACATATGACAATGTTGTTTCCAATAAAAATGACAAAAATCAATGTGTTTTCATTAGAATTAACTAAAATGTTCTTGATTTTCCATTTATATACCGATGGAAGATGTACACGTAAAACCGCTCTAATCCGGCTGAAACGTCGATATATGCAATAAAACAGAACTTCTCCCCTTATCAATATCTTACTCAGTATTTTAACGAGAAACAAATAGTTAATTGAAAATGAAGTGGTTAAGGTTAATTTCTAATCAATTATGTGTTTGCATAATTTTTACCGTATATTTAATGAATTAATAACAATAAACTGAAAATTCACAAAAACTTGGAAAAACTGCAAAATATTGCCTAATTCGATGATATTTTGTTTATATCACATGAAGGAAAAGGGGATGATAAACGTCAAAATATTGCTGAATTCGATGATTTTTAGTACGGAACAAAATGCAAGAAAACTTGTTTAAAAATGCAAAATTTGCGAAATTCTGAGATTTGAAGGCCAAATCACATATCGTGAGAAAACATGAAATAGTATCGAAATTTTGGTAAAAATTAATATATTTACGTAATATCAAACTACATGAAAAACGTGAAAAAAGTCATTATTATACCAAATTTGAGGATTTTAACTTCGAATCATAGAGCGACGTTTAGTATTTTTTAGACCCTAGAAAAGACGTATAAAGATGTTGCTTTTAGAAGCAAAATCTTCATCTACATATGAAAAAAATCAATGTGTTTTCATTAAAATTAACTAAAATGTTCCTGATATTCGGTTTATATTACCGATGGAAGATGTACACGTAAAACTGTTCTAACCCGGCTGAAACGTCGATATATGCAATAAAAACAGAACTTCTCCCCTTTTCAATATCTTACTCAGTATTTTAATGAGAAACAAATAGATGATTGAAACTTAAGCATTTAAGGTTATTTTCTGATCAATTATGTGTTTGCATCATTTTTATCGTATATTTAATGAATTAATAACAATAAACTGAAAATTCTCAAAAACGTGGAAAAACGCATAAATATTGCCTAATTCGATGATATTTTGTTTAAATTACATAAAGGAAAAGGGGTCAAAATATTGCTAAATTCGATGATTTTTAGTACAAAACAAAATGAAGAAAACTTGCTTAAAATGCAATATTATGCGAAAACCTGAAATTTGAAGGCCAAATCACATATCGTGACACTACATGAAATAGTATCGAAATATTGGTAAAAATGAATATATTTACGTAATATCAATCTACATGAAAAAACGTGAAAAAAGTCATTATTATACCAAATATGAGGATTTTAACTTCGAATCATAGTACAACGTTTCGCATTTTTTTTTACCCTAGAAAAGACGTATAAAGATGTTGCTTCTAATACAAATGATAAAAATCAATGTGTTTGTATTAATATTAACTAAAATGTTCCTGATTTTCGGTTTATATTACCGATGGAAGATGTTCACGTAAAACTGTTCTAATCCGGCTGAAACGTCGATATATGCAATAAAAACAGAACTTCTCTTCTTTTCAATATCTTACTCAGTATTTTACTGAGAAACATATAGATGATTGAAATTTAAGTATTTGAGGTTATTTTCTGATCAATTATGTGTTTGCATCATTTTTATCGTATATTTAATTAATTAATAACAATAAACTGAAAATTCTCAAAAAAGTGGAAAAACGGATAAATATTGCCTAATTCGATGATATTTTGTTTAAATCACAAAAAGGAAAAGGGGATGATAAAGGTTAAAATATTGCTAAACTCGATGATTTTTAGTACAAAACAAAATGCAAGAAAACTTGCTTAAAAATGCAAAATTTGCAAAATTCTGAGATTTGAAGTCCAAATCACATATCGTGAGAAAAGATGAAGTAGAATCGAAATATTGGTAAAAACGAATATATTTACGTAGTATCAAGCTACATGAAAAACGTGAAAAAAGTCATTATTATACCAAATATGAGGATTTTAATTTTGAACCAGACGTTTCGTATTTTTTAGACTCTAGAAAAGACGTATAAAGATGTTGCTTCTAATACAAATGATAAAAATCAATGTTTTTGCATTAAAATTAACTAAAATGTTCTTGATTTTCGAATTATATTACCGATGGAAGATGTACACGCAAAACTGTTCTAATCCGGCTGAAACGTCGATATATGCAATAAAAACAGAACTTCTCCCCTTTTCAATATCTTACTCAGTATTTTAATGAGAAACAAATAGATGATTGAAACTTAAGCATTTAAGGTTATTTTCTGATCAATTATGTGTTTGCATCATTTTTATCGTATATTTAATGAATTAATAACAATAAACTGAAAATTCTCAAAAACGTGAAAAAACGGATAAATATTGCCTAATTCGATGATATTTTGTTTAAATTACAAAAAGGAAAAGGGGTCAAAATATTGCTAAATTCGATGATTTTTAGTACAAAACAAAATGCAAGAAAACTTGCTTGAAATGCAATATTATGCGAAAATCTGAGATTTGAAGGCCAAATCACATATCGTGATACTACATGAAATAGTATCGAAATATTGGTAAAAATAAATATATTTACGTAATATCAAACTACATGAAAAACGTTAAAAAAGTCATTATTATACCAAATATGAGGATTTTAACTTTGAATCATAGTACAACGTTTCGCATATTTTTTTACCCTAGAAAAGACGTATAAAGATGTTGCTTCTAATACAAATGATAAAAATCAATGTGTTTGCATTAAAATTAACTAAAATGTTCCTGATTTTCGGTTTATATTAGCGATGGAAGATGTGCACGTAAAACTGTTCTAATCCGGCTGAAACGTCGATATATGCAATAAAACAGAACTTCTCTACTTTTCAATATCTAACTCAGTATTTTAACTAGAAACAAATAGTTGATTGAAAATGAAGTGTTTAAGGTTAGTTTCTAATCAATTATGTGTTTGCATCATTTTTATCGTATATTTAATGAATTAATAACAACTGAAAATTCACAAAAACGTGGAAAACCCGCAAAATATTGCCTAATTCGATGATATTTTGTTTATATCACATAAAGGAAAAGGGGGTGATAAACGTCAAAATATTGCTAAATTCGATGATTTTTAGTAGAAAACAAAATGCAAGAAAACTTGCTTAAAAATGCAAAATTTGCGAAATTCTAAGATTTGAAGTCGAAATCACATATCGTGAGAAAACATGAAGTAGTATCGAAATATTGGTAAAAACGAATATGTTTACGTAAAATCACACTACATGAATAACGTGAAAAAAGTCACTATATTACCATATTTAAGGATTTTAACTTCAAATCATAGAGCGAGGTTTCGTATTATTTAGATCCAAGAAAAGACATATGACAATGTTGTTTCCAATAAAAATGACAAAAATCAATGTGTTTTCATTAGAATTAACCAAAATGTTCCTGATTTTCCATTTATATACCGATGGAAGATGTACACGTAAAACCGCTCTAATCCGGCTGAAACGTCGATATATGCAATAAAACAGAACTTCTCCCCTTTTCAATATCTTACTCAGTATTTAAACGAGAAACAAAAAGATGATTGAAAATGAAGTGTTTAAGGTTAATTTCTAATCAATTATGTGTTTGCATAATTTTTATCGTATATTTAATGAATTAATAACAATATACTTAAAATTCACAAAAATGTGAAAAAACCGCAAAATATTGCCTAATTCGATGATATTTTGTTATATCACATAAAGGAAAAGGGGATGATAAACGTCAAAATATTGCTAAATTCGATGATTTTTTGTACGAAACAAAAGGCAAGAAAACTTGCCTAAAATGCAATATTATGCTAAAATCTGAGATTTGAAGGCCAAATCACATATCGTGATACTACATGAAATAGTTTCGAAATATTGGTAAAATTGAATATATTTACGTAATATCAAACTACATGAAAAACGTGAAAAAAGTCATTATTATACCAAATTTGAGGATTTTAACTTCGAATCATAGAGCGACGTTTCGTATTTTTTAGACCTTTGAAAAGACGTATAAAGATGTTGCTTCTAATACAAATGATAAAAATCAATGTGTTTGCCTTAAAAGTAACTAAAATGTTCCTGATTTTCGCTTTATATTACCGATGGAAGATGTACACGTAAAACTGTTCTAATCCGGCTGAAACGTCGAAGTATGCAATAAAAAAAGAACTTCTCTCCCTTTTCAATATCTTACTCAGTATTTTAACGAGAAACAAATAGATGATTGAAACTTAAGTATTTAAGGTTATTTTCTGATCAATTATATGTTTGCATCATTTTTATCGTATATTTAATGAATTAATAACAATAAACTGAAAATTCTCAAAAACGTGGAAAAACTTTTATTTTATTGCCTAATTTTTATTTATTGTCTTTTATTTTATTGCCTAATTTTTATTTATTGTCTTTTATTTTATTGCCTAATTTTTATTTATTTTATTTATTTATTTATTTTATAACTTTTATTTATTGCAAAATATTGCCTAATTCGATGATATTTTGTTTAAATCACATAAAGGAAAAGGGGATGATAAACTTCAAAATATTGCTAAATTCGATGATTTTTCGTTCGAAACAAAATGCAAGAAAACTTGCTAAAATGCAATATTATGCGAAATTCTGTGATTTGAAGGCCAAATCACATATCGTGATACAACCTGAAATAGAATCGAAATATTGTTATATATGAATATATTTATGTAATATCAAACTACATGAAAAACGCGAAAAAAGTAACTATTATACCAAATTTGAGGATTTTAACTTCGAATCAGAAAGCGAGGATTCGTATTATTTAGATCCAATAAAAGACATATGACAGTGTTGTTTCCAATGCAAATGATAAAAATCAATGTGTTTTCATTAGAATTAACTAAAATGATCCTGATTTTCCGTTTATATTACAGATGGAAGATGTACACGTAAAACCGCTCTATTCCGGTTGAAACGTCGATATATGCATTAAATATCGAATTTCTCCCCTTTTCAATATCTTACTCAGTATTTTAACGAGAAACAAATAGATGATTGAAAATGAAGGTTAATTTCTAATCAATTATGTGTTTGCATAATTTGTATCGTATATTTAATGAATTAATAACAATATACTTATAATTCACGAAAACGTGAAAAAACAGCAAAATATTGCCTAATTCGATGATATTTTGTTTATATCACATAAAGGAAAAGGGGATGATAAACGTCAAAATATTGCTAAATTCGATGATTTTTCGTACGAAACAAAATGCAAGAAAACTTGCTTAAAATGCAATATTATGCGAAATTCTGAGATTTGAAGGACAAATCACATATCGTGAGAAAACTTGAAGTAGTATCGAAATATTGGTATAAACGAATATATATACGTAAAATCACACTACATGAAAAACGTGAAAAAAGTCACTATTTTACCATATTTGAGGATTTTAACTTCAAATCATAGAGCGAGGATTCGTAGTATTTACATCCAAGAAAAGACATATGACAATGTTGTTTCCAATACAAATGATATAAATCAATGTGTTTTCATTAGAATTAACTAAAATGTTCCTGATTTTCCGTTTATATTACCGATGGAAGATGTACACGTAAAACTGTTTTAATCTGGCTGAAACGTCGATATATGCAATAAAAACAGAACTTCTCCCCTTTTCAATATCTTACTCAGTATTTTAATGAGAAACAAATAGATGATTGAAACTTAAGTATTTAAGGTTATTTTCTGATCAATTATGTGTTTGCACCAATTTTATCGTATATATAATGAATTAATAACAATAAACTGAAAATTCACAAAAACGTAAAAAAACGGTAAAATATTGCCTAATTCGATGATATTTTATTTATATCACATAAAGGAAAAGGGGATGATAAACGTCAAAATATTGCTGAATTCGATGATTTTTAGTACAGAACAAAATGCAAGAAAACTTGCTTTAAATGCAATGTTATGCGAAAATCTGAGATTTGAAGGCCAAATCACATATCCTGATACTCTATGAAATAGTATCGAATTATTGGTAAAAATGAATATATATACGTAATATCAAACTACATGAAAAACGTGAAAAAAGTCATTATTATACCAAATTTTAGGATTTTAACTTCGAATCATAGAGCGACGTTTCGTATTTTATAGACCCTAGAAAAGACGAATAAAGAAGTTGCTTTTAGAAGCAACATCTTCATGTATAAATGATAAAAATTTATGTGTTTTCATTAATATTAACTAAAATGTTCCAAAATTCACAAAAACATGGAAAAACGGTAAAATATTGCCTAATTCGATGATATTTTATTTATATCACATAAAGGAAAAGGGGATGATAAACGTGAAAATATTGCTGAATTCGATGATTTTTAGTACGGAACAAAATGCAAGAAAACTTGCTTAAAATGCAATATTATGCGAAAATCTGAGATTTGAAGGCCAAATCATATATCGTGATACTACATGAAATAGTATCGAAATATTGGTAAAAATTAATATATTTACGTAATACCAAACTACATGAAAAACGTGAAAAAAGTCATTATTATACCAAATTTCAGGATTTTAACTTCGAATTATAGAGCGACGTTTCGTATTTTTTAGACCCTAGAAAAGACGAATAAATAAATTGCTTTTAGAAGCAACATCTTCATCTACAAATGATAAAAATTTATGTGTTTTCAATAAAATTAACTAAAATGTTCCTGATTTTCGGTTTATATTACCGATGGAAGATGTACACGTAAAACTGTTCTAATCCGGCTGAATCGTCGATATATGCAATAAAAACAGAACTTCTCCCCTATACAATATCTTACTTTATTGAGAAACAAATAGATGATTGAAACTTAAGTAATTAAGGTTATTTTCTGACCAATTATGTGTTTGCATTATTTTTATCGTATATTTAATGAATTAATAACAATAAACTGAAAATTCTCAAAAACGTGGAAAAACGGATAAATATTGCTTAATTCTATGATATTTTGTTTAAATCACATAGAGGAAAAGGGATCAAAATATTGCTAAATTCGATGATTTTTAGTACAAAACAAAATGCAAGAAAACTTGCTTGAAATGCAATATTATGCGAAAATCTGAGATTTGAAGGCCAAATCACATATCGTGATACTACATGAAATAGTATCGAAATATTGGTAAAAATAAATATATTTACGTAATATCAAACTGCATGAAAAACGTTAAAAAAGTCATTATTATACCAAATATGAGGATTTTAACTTCGAATCATAGAGCAACGTGTCGTATTTTTTAGACCCTAGAAAAGACGTATAAAGATGTTGCTTCTAATACAAATGATAAAAATCAATGTGTCTGCATTAAAATTAACTAAAATGTTCTTGATTTTCGGTTTATATTACCGATGGAAGAAGTACACGTAAAACTGTTCTAATTCGGCTGAAACGTCGATATATGCAATAAAAACAGAACTTCTCCCCTTTTCAATATCTTACTCAGTATTTTAATGAGAAACAAATAGATGATTGAAAATGAAGTGTTTAAGGTTAATTTCTAATCAATTATGTGTTTGCATCATTTTTACCGTATATTTAATGAATTAATACCAATAAACTGAAAATTTGCAAAAACGTGGAAAAACTGCAAAATATTGCCTAATTCGATAATATTTTGTTTATATCACATAAAGGAAAAGGGGATGATTAACTACAAAATATTGCTGAATTGATGATTTTTAGTACGGAACAAAATGCAAGAAAACTTGCTTAAAAATGCAAAATTTGCGAAATTCTGAGATTTGAAGGCCAAATCACATATCGTGAGAAAACATGAAGTAGTATCGAAATATTGGTATAAACGAATATATATACGTAAAATCACACTACATGAAAAACGTTAAAAAAATCACTATTTTACCATATTTGTAGATTTTAACTTCAAATCATAGAGCGAGGATTCGTAGTATTTACATTCAAGAAAAGACATATGGCAATGTTGTTTCCAATACAAATGATAAAAATCAATGTGTTTGCATTAAAATTAACTAAAATGTTCCTGATTTTCGGTTTATATTACCGATGGAAGATGTACACGTAAAACTATTCTAATCCGGCTGAAACGTCGATATATGCAATAAAACAGAACTTCTCTACTTTTCAATATCTAACTCAGTATTTTAACTAGAAACAAATAGTTGACTGAAAATGAAGTGTTTAAGGTTAGTTTATAATCAATTATGTGTTTGCATCATTTTTATCGTATATTTAATGAATTTATAACAATAAACTGAAAATTCACAAAAATGTGGAAAACCCGCAAAATATTGCCTAATTCGATGATATTTTGTTTATATCACATAAAGGAAAAGGGGGTGATAAACGTCAAAATATTGCTAAATTCGATGATTTTTAGTAGAAAACAAAATGCAAGAAAACTTGCTTAAAAATGCAAAATTTGCGAAATTCTAAGATTTGAAGTCGAAATCACATATCGTGAGAAAACATGAAGTAGTATCGAAATATTGGTAAAAACGACTATGTTTACGTAAAATCACACTACATGAATAACGTGAAAATTCACTATATTACCATATTTAAGGATTTTAACTTCAAATCATAGAGCGAGGTTTCGTATTATTTAGATCCAAGAAAAGACATATGACAATGTTGTTTCCAATAAAAATGACAAAAATCAATGTGTTTTCATTAGAATTAACTAAAATGTTCTTGATTTTCCATTTATATACCGATGGAAGATGTACACGTAAAACCGCTCTAATCCGGCTGAAACGTCGATATATGCAATAAAACAGAACTTCTCCCCTTATCAATATCTTACTCAGTATTTTAACGAGAAACAAATAGTTAATTGAAAATGAAGTGGTTAAGGTTAATTTCTAATCAATTATGTGTTTGCATAATTTTTACCGTATATTTAATGAATTAATAACAATAAACTGAAAATTCACAAAAACTTGGAAAAACTGCAAAATATTGCCTAATTCGATGATATTTTGTTTATATCACATGAAGGAAAAGGGGATGATAAACGTCAAAATATTGCTGAATTCGATGATTTTTAGTACGGAACAAAATGCAAGAAAACTTGTTTAAAAATGCAAAATTTGCGAAATTCTGAGATTTGAAGGCCAAATCACATATCGTGAGAAAACATGAAATAGTATCGAAATTTTGGTAAAAATTAATATATTTACGTAATATCAAACTACATGAAAAACGTGAAAAAAGTCATTATTATACCAAATTTGAGGATTTTAACTTCGAATCATAGAGCGACGTTTAGTATTTTTTAGACCCTAGAAAAGACGTATAAAGATGTTGCTTTTAGAAGCAAAATCTTCATCTACATATGAAAAAAATCAATGTGTTTTCATTAAAATTAACTAAAATGTTCCTGATATTCGGTTTATATTACCGATGGAAGATGTACACGTAAAACTGTTCTAACCCGGCTGAAACGTCGATATATGCAATAAAAACAGAACTTCTCCCCTTTTCAATATCTTACTCAGTATTTTAATGAGAAACAAATAGATGATTGAAACTTAAGCATTTAAGGTTATTTTCTGATCAATTATGTGTTTGCATCATTTTTATCGTATATTTAATGAATTAATAACAATAAACTGAAAATTCTCAAAAACGTGGAAAAACGCATAAATATTGCCTAATTCGATGATATTTTGTTTAAATTACATAAAGGAAAAGGGGTCAAAATATTGCTAAATTCGATGATTTTTAGTACAAAACAAAATGAAGAAAACTTGCTTAAAATGCAATATTATGCGAAAACCTGAAATTTGAAGGCCAAATCACATATCGTGACACTACATGAAATAGTATCGAAATATTGGTAAAAATGAATATATTTACGTAATATCAATCTACATGAAAAAACGTGAAAAAAGTCATTATTATACCAAATATGAGGATTTTAACTTCGAATCATAGTACAACGTTTCGCATTTTTTTTTACCCTAGAAAAGACGTATAAAGATGTTGCTTCTAATACAAATGATAAAAATCAATGTGTTTGTATTAATATTAACTAAAATGTTCCTGATTTTCGGTTTATATTACCGATGGAAGATGTTCACGTAAAACTGTTCTAATCCGGCTGAAACGTCGATATATGCAATAAAAACAGAACTTCTCTTCTTTTCAATATCTTACTCAGTATTTTACTGAGAAACATATAGATGATTGAAATTTAAGTATTTGAGGTTATTTTCTGATCAATTATGTGTTTGCATCATTTTTATCGTATATTTAATTAATTAATAACAATAAACTGAAAATTCTCAAAAAAGTGGAAAAACGGATAAATATTGCCTAATTCGATGATATTTTGTTTAAATCACAAAAAGGAAAAGGGGATGATAAAGGTTAAAATATTGCTAAACTCGATGATTTTTAGTACAAAACAAAATGCAAGAAAACTTGCTTAAAAATGCAAAATTTGCAAAATTCTGAGATTTGAAGTCCAAATCACATATCGTGAGAAAAGATGAAGTAGAATCGAAATATTGGTAAAAACGAATATATTTACGTAGTATCAAGCTACATGAAAAACGTGAAAAAAGTCATTATTATACCAAATATGAGGATTTTAATTTTGAACCAGACGTTTCGTATTTTTTAGACTCTAGAAAAGACGTATAAAGATGTTGCTTCTAATACAAATGATAAAAATCAATGTTTTTGCATTAAAATTAACTAAAATGTTCTTGATTTTCGAATTATATTACCGATGGAAGATGTACACGCAAAACTGTTCTAATCCGGCTGAAACGTCGATATATGCAATAAAAACAGAACTTCTCCCCTTTTCAATATCTTACTCAGTATTTTAATGAGAAACAAATAGATGATTGAAACTTAAGCATTTAAGGTTATTTTCTGATCAATTATGTGTTTGCATCATTTTTATCGTATATTTAATGAATTAATAACAATAAACTGAAAATTCTCAAAAACGTGAAAAAACGGATAAATATTGCCTAATTCGATGATATTTTGTTTAAATTACAAAAAGGAAAAGGGGTCAAAATATTGCTAAATTCGATGATTTTTAGTACAAAACAAAATGCAAGAAAACTTGCTTGAAATGCAATATTATGCGAAAATCTGAGATTTGAAGGCCAAATCACATATCGTGATACTACATGAAATAGTATCGAAATATTGGTAAAAATAAATATATTTACGTAATATCAAACTACATGAAAAACGTTAAAAAAGTCATTATTATACCAAATATGAGGATTTTAACTTTGAATCATAGTACAACGTTTCGCATATTTTTTTACCCTAGAAAAGACGTATAAAGATGTTGCTTCTAATACAAATGATAAAAATCAATGTGTTTGCATTAAAATTAACTAAAATGTTCCTGATTTTCGGTTTATATTAGCGATGGAAGATGTGCACGTAAAACTGTTCTAATCCGGCTGAAACGTCGATATATGCAATAAAACAGAACTTCTCTACTTTTCAATATCTAACTCAGTATTTTAACTAGAAACAAATAGTTGATTGAAAATGAAGTGTTTAAGGTTAGTTTCTAATCAATTATGTGTTTGCATCATTTTTATCGTATATTTAATGAATTAATAACAACTGAAAATTCACAAAAACGTGGAAAACCCGCAAAATATTGCCTAATTCGATGATATTTTGTTTATATCACATAAAGGAAAAGGGGGTGATAAACGTCAAAATATTGCTAAATTCGATGATTTTTAGTAGAAAACAAAATGCAAGAAAACTTGCTTAAAAATGCAAAATTTGCGAAATTCTAAGATTTGAAGTCGAAATCACATATCGTGAGAAAACATGAAGTAGTATCGAAATATTGGTAAAAACGAATATGTTTACGTAAAATCACACTACATGAATAACGTGAAAAAAGTCACTATATTACCATATTTAAGGATTTTAACTTCAAATCATAGAGCGAGGTTTCGTATTATTTAGATCCAAGAAAAGACATATGACAATGTTGTTTCCAATAAAAATGACAAAAATCAATGTGTTTTCATTAGAATTAACCAAAATGTTCCTGATTTTCCATTTATATACCGATGGAAGATGTACACGTAAAACCGCTCTAATCCGGCTGAAACGTCGATATATGCAATAAAACAGAACTTCTCCCCTTTTCAATATCTTACTCAGTATTTAAACGAGAAACAAAAAGATGATTGAAAATGAAGTGTTTAAGGTTAATTTCTAATCAATTATGTGTTTGCATAATTTTTATCGTATATTTAATGAATTAATAACAATATACTTAAAATTCACAAAAATGTGAAAAAACCGCAAAATATTGCCTAATTCGATGATATTTTGTTATATCACATAAAGGAAAAGGGGATGATAAACGTCAAAATATTGCTAAATTCGATGATTTTTTGTACGAAACAAAAGGCAAGAAAACTTGCCTAAAATGCAATATTATGCTAAAATCTGAGATTTGAAGGCCAAATCACATATCGTGATACTACATGAAATAGTTTCGAAATATTGGTAAAATTGAATATATTTACGTAATATCAAACTACATGAAAAACGTGAAAAAAGTCATTATTATACCAAATTTGAGGATTTTAACTTCGAATCATAGAGCGACGTTTCGTATTTTTTAGACCTTTGAAAAGACGTATAAAGATGTTGCTTCTAATACAAATGATAAAAATCAATGTGTTTGCCTTAAAAGTAACTAAAATGTTCCTGATTTTCGCTTTATATTACCGATGGAAGATGTACACGTAAAACTGTTCTAATCCGGCTGAAACGTCGAAGTATGCAATAAAAAAAGAACTTCTCTCCCTTTTCAATATCTTACTCAGTATTTTAACGAGAAACAAATAGATGATTGAAACTTAAGTATTTAAGGTTATTTTCTGATCAATTATATGTTTGCATCATTTTTATCGTATATTTAATGAATTAATAACAATAAACTGAAAATTCTCAAAAACGTGGAAAAACTTTTATTTTATTGCCTAATTTTTATTTATTGTCTTTTATTTTATTGCCTAATTTTTATTTATTGTCTTTTATTTTATTGCCTAATTTTTATTTATTTTATTTATTTATTTATTTTATAACTTTTATTTATTGCAAAATATTGCCTAATTCGATGATATTTTGTTTAAATCACATAAAGGAAAAGGGGATGATAAACTTCAAAATATTGCTAAATTCGATGATTTTTCGTTCGAAACAAAATGCAAGAAAACTTGCTAAAATGCAATATTATGCGAAATTCTGTGATTTGAAGGCCAAATCACATATCGTGATACAACCTGAAATAGAATCGAAATATTGTTATATATGAATATATTTATGTAATATCAAACTACATGAAAAACGCGAAAAAAGTAACTATTATACCAAATTTGAGGATTTTAACTTCGAATCAGAAAGCGAGGATTCGTATTATTTAGATCCAATAAAAGACATATGACAGTGTTGTTTCCAATGCAAATGATAAAAATCAATGTGTTTTCATTAGAATTAACTAAAATGATCCTGATTTTCCGTTTATATTACAGATGGAAGATGTACACGTAAAACCGCTCTATTCCGGTTGAAACGTCGATATATGCATTAAATATCGAATTTCTCCCCTTTTCAATATCTTACTCAGTATTTTAACGAGAAACAAATAGATGATTGAAAATGAAGGTTAATTTCTAATCAATTATGTGTTTGCATAATTTGTATCGTATATTTAATGAATTAATAACAATATACTTATAATTCACGAAAACGTGAAAAAACAGCAAAATATTGCCTAATTCGATGATATTTTGTTTATATCACATAAAGGAAAAGGGGATGATAAACGTCAAAATATTGCTAAATTCGATGATTTTTCGTACGAAACAAAATGCAAGAAAACTTGCTTAAAATGCAATATTATGCGAAATTCTGAGATTTGAAGGACAAATCACATATCGTGAGAAAACTTGAAGTAGTATCGAAATATTGGTATAAACGAATATATATACGTAAAATCACACTACATGAAAAACGTGAAAAAAGTCACTATTTTACCATATTTGAGGATTTTAACTTCAAATCATAGAGCGAGGATTCGTAGTATTTACATCCAAGAAAAGACATATGACAATGTTGTTTCCAATACAAATGATATAAATCAATGTGTTTTCATTAGAATTAACTAAAATGTTCCTGATTTTCCGTTTATATTACCGATGGAAGATGTACACGTAAAACTGTTTTAATCTGGCTGAAACGTCGATATATGCAATAAAAACAGAACTTCTCCCTTTTTCAATATCTTACTCAGTATTTTAATGAGAAACAAATAGATGATTGAAACTTAAGTATTTAAGGTTATTTTCTGATCAATTATGTGTTTGCACCAATTTTATCGTATATATAATGAATTAATAACAATAAACTGAAAATTCACAAAAACGTAAAAAAACGGTAAAATATTGCCTAATTCGATGATATTTTATTTATATCACATAAAGGAAAAGGGGATGATAAACGTCAAAATATTGCTGAATTCGATGATTTTTAGTACAGAACAAAATGCAAGAAAACTTGCTTTAAATGCAATGTTATGCGAAAATCTGAGATTTGAAGGCCAAATCACATATCCTGATACTCTATGAAATAGTATCGAATTATTGGTAAAAATGAATATATATACGTAATATCAAACTACATGAAAAACGTGAAAAAAGTCATTATTATACCAAATTTTAGGATTTTAACTTCGAATCATAGAGCGACGTTTCGTATTTTATAGACCCTAGAAAAGACGAATAAAGAAGTTGCTTTTAGAAGCAACATCTTCATGTATAAATGATAAAAATTTATGTGTTTTCATTAATATTAACTAAAATGTTCCAAAATTCACAAAAACATGGAAAAACGGTAAAATATTGCCTAATTCGATGATATTTTATTTATATCACATAAAGGAAAAGGGGATGATAAACGTGAAAATATTGCTGAATTCGATGATTTTTAGTACGGAACAAAATGCAAGAAAACTTGCTTAAAATGCAATATTATGCGAAAATCTGAGATTTGAAGGCCAAATCATATATCGTGATACTACATGAAATAGTATCGAAATATTGGTAAAAATTAATATATTTACGTAATACCAAACTACATGAAAAACGTGAAAAAAGTCATTATTATACCAAATTTCAGGATTTTAACTTCGAATTATAGAGCGACGTTTCGTATTTTTTAGACCCTAGAAAAGACGAATAAATAAATTGCTTTTAGAAGCAACATCTTCATCTACAAATGATAAAAAATTATGTGTTTTCAATAAAATTAACTAAAATGTTCCTGATTTTCGGTTTATATTACCGATGGAAGATGTACACGTAAAACTGTTCTAATCCGGCTGAATCGTCGATATATGCAATAAAAACAGAACTTCTCCCCTATACAATATCTTACTTTATTGAGAAACAAATAGATGATTGAAACTTAAGTAATTAAGGTTATTTTCTGACCAATTATGTGTTTGCATTATTTTTATCGTATATTTAATGAATTAATAACAATAAACTGAAAATTCTCAAAAACGTGGAAAAACGGATAAATATTGCCTAATTCTATGATATTTTGTTTAAATCACATAGAGGAAAAGGGATCAAAATATTGCTAAATTCGATGATTTTTAGTACAAAACAAAATGCAAGAAAACTTGCTTGAAATGCAATATTATGCGAAAATCTGAGATTTGAAGGCCAAATCACATATCGTGATACTACATGAAATAGTATCGAAATATTGGTAAAAATAAATATATTTACGTAATATCAAACTGCATGAAAAACGTTAAAAAAGTCATTATTATACCAAATATGAGGATTTTAACTTCGAATCATAGAGCAACGTGTCGTATTTTTTAGACCCTAGAAAAGACGTATAAAGATGTTGCTTCTAATACAAATGATAAAAATCAATGTGTCTGCATTAAAATTAACTAAAATGTTCTTGATTTTCGGTTTATATTACCGATGGAAGAAGTACACGTAAAACTGTTCTAATTCGGCTGAAACGTCGATATATGCAATAAAAACAGAACTTCTCCCCTTTTCAATATCTTACTCAGTATTTTAATGAGAAACAAATAGATGATTGAAAATGAAGTGTTTAAGGTTAATTTCTAATCAATTATGTGTTTGCATCATTTTTACCGTATATTTAATGAATTAATACCAATAAACTGAAAATTTGCAAAAACGTGGAAAAACTGCAAAATATTGCCTAATTCGATAATATTTTGTTTATATCACATAAAGGAAAAGGGGATGATTAACTACAAAATATTGCTGAATTGATGATTTTTAGTACGGAACAAAATGCAAGAAAACTTGCTTAAAAATGCAAAATTTGCGAAATTCTGAGATTTGAAGGCCAAATCACATATCGTGAGAAAACATGAAGTAGTATCGAAATATTGGTATAAACGAATATATATACGTAAAATCACACTACATGAAAAACGTTAAAAAAATCACTATTTTACCATATTTGTAGATTTTAACTTCAAATCATAGAGCGAGGATTCGTAGTATTTACATTCAAGAAAAGACATATGGCAATGTTGTTTCCAATACAAATGATAAAAATCAATGTGTTTGCATTAAAATTAACTAAAATGTTCCTGATTTTCGGTTTATATTACCGATGGAAGATGTACACGTAAAACTATTCTAATCCGGCTGAAACGTCGATATATGCAATAAAACAGAACTTCTCTACTTTTCAATATCTAACTCAGTATTTTAACTAGAAACAAATAGTTGACTGAAAATGAAGTGTTTAAGGTTAGTTTATAATCAATTATGTGTTTGCATCATTTTTATCGTATATTTAATGAATTTATAACAATAAACTGAAAATTCACAAAAATGTGGAAAACCCGCAAAATATTGCCTAATTCGATGATATTTTGTTTATATCACATAAAGGAAAAGGGGGTGATAAACGTCAAAATATTGCTAAATTCGATGATTTTTAGTAGAAAACAAAATGCAAGAAAACTTGCTTAAAAATGCAAAATTTGCGAAATTCTAAGATTTGAAGTCGAAATCACATATCGTGAGAAAACATGAAGTAGTATCGAAATATTGGTAAAAACGACTATGTTTACGTAAAATCACACTACATGAATAACGTGAAAATTCACTATATTACCATATTTATGGATTTTAACTTCAAATCATAGAGCGAGGTTTCGTATTATTTAGATCCAAGAAAAGACATATGACAATGTTGTTTCCAATAAAAATGACAAAAATCAATGTGTTTTCATTAGAATTAACTAAAATGTTCTTGATTTTCCATTTATATACCGATGGAAGATGTACACGTAAAACCGCTCTAATCCGGCTGAAACGTCGATATATGCAATAAAACAGAACTTCTCCCCTTATCAATATCTTACTCAGTATTTTAACGAGAAACAAATAGTTAATTGAAAATGAAGTGGTTAAGGTTAATTTCTAATCAATTATGTGTTTGCATAATTTTTACCGTATATTTAATGAATTAATAACAATAAACTGAAAATTCACAAAAACTTGGAAAAACTGCAAAATATTGCCTAATTCGATGATATTTTGTTTATATCACATGAAGGAAAAGGGGATGATAAACGTCAAAATATTGCTGAATTCGATGATTTTTAGTACGGAACAAAATGCAAGAAAACTTGTTTAAAAATGCAAAATTTGCGAAATTCTGAGATTTGAAGGCCAAATCACATATCGTGAGAAAACATGAAATAGTATCGAAATTTTGGTAAAAATTAATATATTTACGTAATATCAAACTACATGAAAAACGTGAAAAAAGTCATTATTATACCAAATTTGAGGATTTTAACTTCGAATCATAGAGCGACGTTTAGTATTTTTTAGACCCTAGAAAAGACGTATAAAGATGTTGCTTTTAGAAGCAAAATCTTCATCTACATATGAAAAAAATCAATGTGTTTTCATTAAAATTAACTAAAATGTTCCTGATATTCGGTTTATATTACCGATGGAAGATGTACACGTAAAACTGTTCTAACCCGGCTGAAACGTCGATATATGCAATAAAAACAGAACTTCTCCCCTTTTCAATATCTTACTCAGTATTTTAATGAGAAACAAATAGATGATTGAAACTTAAGCATTTAAGGTTATTTTCTGATCAATTATGTGTTTGCATCATTTTTATCGTATATTTAATGAATTAATAACAATAAACTGAAAATTCTCAAAAACGTGGAAAAACGCATAAATATTGCCTAATTCGATGATATTTTGTTTAAATTACATAAAGGAAAAGGGGTCAAAATATTGCTAAATTCGATGATTTTTAGTACAAAACAAAATGAAGAAAACTTGCTTAAAATGCAATATTATGCGAAAACCTGAAATTTGAAGGCCAAATCACATATCGTGACACTACATGAAATAGTATCGAAATATTGGTAAAAATGAATATATTTACGTAATATCAATCTACATGAAAAAACGTGAAAAAAGTCATTATTATACCAAATATGAGGATTTTAACTTCGAATCATAGTACAACGTTTCGCATTTTTTTTTACCCTAGAAAAGACGTATAAAGATGTTGCTTCTAATACAAATGATAAAAATCAATGTGTTTGTATTAATATTAACTAAAATGTTCCTGATTTTCGGTTTATATTACCGATGGAAGATGTTCACGTAAAACTGTTCTAATCCGGCTGAAACGTCGATATATGCAATAAAAACAGAACTTCTCTTCTTTTCAATATCTTACTCAGTATTTTACTGAGAAACATATAGATGATTGAAATTTAAGTATTTGAGGTTATTTTCTGATCAATTATGTGTTTGCATCATTTTTATCGTATATTTAATTAATTAATAACAATAAACTGAAAATTCTCAAAAAAGTGGAAAAACGGATAAATATTGCCTAATTCGATGATATTTTGTTTAAATCACAAAAAGGAAAAGGGGATGATAAAGGTTAAAATATTGCTAAACTCGATGATTTTTAGTACAAAACAAAATGCAAGAAAACTTGCTTAAAAATGCAAAATTTGCAAAATTCTGAGATTTGAAGTCCAAATCACATATCGTGAGAAAAGATGAAGTAGAATCGAAATATTGGTAAAAACGAATATATTTACGTAGTATCAAGCTACATGAAAAACGTGAAAAAAGTCATTATTATACCAAATATGAGGATTTTAATTTTGAACCAGACGTTTCGTATTTTTTAGACTCTAGAAAAGACGTATAAAGATGTTGCTTCTAATACAAATGATAAAAATCAATGTTTTTGCATTAAAATTAACTAAAATGTTCTTGATTTTCGAATTATATTACCGATGGAAGATGTACACGCAAAACTGTTCTAATCCGGCTGAAACGTCGATATATGCAATAAAAACAGAACTTCTCCCCTTTTCAATATCTTACTCAGTATTTTAATGAGAAACAAATAGATGATTGAAACTTAAGCATTTAAGGTTATTTTCTGATCAATTATGTGTTTGCATCATTTTTATCGTATATTTAATGAATTAATAACAATAAACTGAAAATTCTCAAAAACGTGAAAAAACGGATAAATATTGCCTAATTCGATGATATTTTGTTTAAATTACAAAAAGGAAAAGGGGTCAAAATATTGCTAAATTCGATGATTTTTAGTACAAAACAAAATGCAAGAAAACTTGCTTGAAATGCAATATTATGCGAAAATCTGAGATTTGAAGGCCAAATCACATATCGTGATACTACATGAAATAGTATCGAAATATTGGTAAAAATAAATATATTTACGTAATATCAAACTACATGAAAAACGTTAAAAAAGTCATTATTATACCAAATATGAGGATTTTAAATTTGAATCATAGTACAACGTTTCGCATATTTTTTTACCCTAGAAAAGACGTATAAAGATGTTGCTTCTAATACAAATGATAAAAATCAATGTGTTTGCATTAAAATTAACTAAAATGTTCCTGATTTTCGGTTTATATTAGCGATGGAAGATGTGCACGTAAAACTGTTCTAATCCGGCTGAAACGTCGATATATGCAATAAAACAGAACTTCTCTACTTTTCAATATCTAACTCAGTATTTTAACTAGAAACAAATAGTTGATTGAAAATGAAGTGTTTAAGGTTAGTTTCTAATCAATTATGTGTTTGCATCATTTTTATCGTATATTTAATGAATTAATAACAACTGAAAATTCACAAAAACGTGGAAAACCCGCAAAATATTGCCTAATTCGATGATATTTTGTTTATATCACATAAAGGAAAAGGGGGTGATAAACGTCAAAATATTGCTAAATTCGATGATTTTTAGTAGAAAACAAAATGCAAGAAAACTTGCTTAAAAATGCAAAATTTGCGAAATTCTAAGATTTGAAGTCGAAATCACATATCGTGAGAAAACATGAAGTAGTATCGAAATATTGGTAAAAACGAATATGTTTACGTAAAATCACACTACATGAATAACGTGAAAAAAGTCACTATATTACCATATTTAAGGATTTTAACTTCAAATCATAGAGCGAGGTTTCGTATTATTTAGATCCAAGAAAAGACATATGACAATGTTGTTTCCAATAAAAATGACAAAAATCAATGTGTTTTCATTAGAATTAACCAAAATGTTCCTGATTTTCCATTTATATACCGATGGAAGATGTACACGTAAAACCGCTCTAATCCGGCTGAAACGTCGATATATGCAATAAAACAGAACTTCTCCCCTTTTCAATATCTTACTCAGTATTTTAACGAGAAACAAATAGTTGATTGAAATACAAGTGTTTAAGGTTAATTTATAATCAATTATGTGTTTGCATCATTTTTATCGTATATTTAATGAATTAATAACAATAAACTGAAAATTCACAAAAACGAGGAAAACCCGCAAAATATTGCCTAATTCGATGATATTTTGTTTATATCACATAAAGGAAAAGGGGGTGATAAACGTCAAAATATTGCTGAATTCAATGATTTTTAGTACGGAACAAAATGCAAGAAAACTTGCCTAAAATGCAATATTATGCTAAAATCTGAGATTTGAAGGCCAAATCACATATCGTGATACTACATGAAATAGTTTCGAAATATTGGTAAAAATGAATATATTTACGTAATATCAAACTACATGAAAAACGTGAAAAAAGTCATTATTATACCAAATTTGAGGATTTTAACTTCGAATTATAGAGCGACGTTTCGTATTTTTTAGACCTTTGAAAAGACGTATAAAAATGTTGCTTCTAAAACAAATGATAAAAATCAATGTGTTTTCATTAGAATTAACTAAAATGATCCTGATTTTCCGTTTATATTACAGATGGAAGATGTCCACGTAAAACCGCTCTATTCCGGCTGAAACGTCGATATATGCATTAAATATCGAACTTCTCCCCTTTTCAATATCTTACTCAGTATTTTAACGAGAAACAAATAGATGATTGAAAATGAAGGTTAATTTCTAATCAATTATGTGTTTGCATAATTTGTATCGTATATTTAATGAATTAATAACAATATACTTATAATTCACGAAAACGTGAAAAAACAGCAAAATATTGCCTAATGCGATGATATTTTGTTTATATCACATAAAGGAAAAGGGGATGATAAACGTCAAAATATTGCTAAATTCGATGATTTTTCGTACGAAACAAAATGCAAGAAAACTTGCTTAAAATGCAATATTATGCGAAATTCTGAGATTTGAAGGACAAATCACATATCGTGAGAAAACTTGAAGTAGTATCGAAATATTGGTATAAACGAATATATATACGTAAAATCACACTAAATGAAAAACGTGAAAAAAGTCACTATTTTACTATATTTGAGGATTTTAACTTCAAATCATAGAGCGAGGATTCGTAGTATTTACATCCAAGAAAAGACATATGACAATGTTGTTTCCAATACAAATGATATAAATCAATGTGTTTTCATTAGAATTAACTAAAATGTTCCTGATTTTCCGTTTATATTACCGATGGAAGATGTACACGTAAAACTGTTCTAATCTGGCTGAAACATCGATATATGCAATAAAAACAGAACTTCTCCCCTTTTCAATATCTTACTCGGTATTTTAATGAGAAACAAATAGATGATTGAAACTTAAGTATTTAAGGTTATTTTCTGATCAATTATGTGTTTGCACCATTTTTATCGTATATATAATGAATTAATAACAATAAACTGAAAATTCACAAAAACGTGGAAAAACGGTAAAATATTGCCTAATTCGATGATATTTTATTTATATCACATAAAGGAAAAGGGGATGATAAACGTCAAAATATTGCTGAATTCGATGATTTTTAGTACGGAACAAAATGCAAGAAAACTTGCTTTAAATGCAATGTTATGCGAAAATCTGAGATTTGAAGGCCAAATCACATATCCTGATACTCTATGAAATAGTATCGAATTATTGGTAAAAATGAATATATATACGTAATATCAAACTACATGAAAAACGTGAAAAAAGTCATTATTATACCAAATTTCAGGATTTTAACTTCGAATTATAGAGCGACGTTTCGTATTTTTTAGACCATAGAAAAGACGAATAAATAAGTTGTTTTTAGAAGCAACATCTTCATCTACAAATGATAAAAATTTATGTGTTTTCAATAAAATTAACTAAAATGTTCCTGATTTTCGGTTTATATTACCGATGGAAGATGTACACGTAAAACTGTTCTAACCCGGCTGAAACGTCGAAATATGCAATAAAAAAAGAACTTCTCTCCCTTTTCAATATCTTACTCAGTATTTTAACGAGAAAGAAATAGATGATTGAAACTTAAGTATTTAAGGTTATTTTCTGATCAATTATATGTTTGCATCATTTTTATCGTATATTTAATGAATTAATAACAATAAACTGAAAATTCTCAAAAACGTGGAAAAACTTTTATTTTATTGCCTAATTTTTATTTATTGTCTTTTATTTTATTGCCTAATTTTTATTTATTTTATTTATTTATTTATTTTATAACTTTTATTTATTGCAAAATATTGCCTAATTCGATGATATTTTGTTTAAATCACATAAAGGAAAAGGGGATGATAAACGTCAAAATATTGCTAAATTCGATGATTTTTCGTTCGAAACAAAATGCAAGAAAACTTGCTAAAATGCAATATTATGCGAAATTCTGTGATTTGAAGGCCAAATCACCTTTCGTGATACAACCTGAAATAGAATCGAAATATTGTTATATATGAATATATTTACGTAATATCAAACTACATGAAAAACGCGAAAAAAGTAACTATTATACCAAATTTGAGGATTTTAACTTCGAATCAGAAAGCGATCATTCGTATTATTTAGATCCAATAAAAGACATATGACAGTGTTGTTTCCAATGCAAATGATAAAAATCAATGTGTTTTCATTAGAATTAACTAAAATGATCCTGATTTTCCGTTTATATTACAGATGGAAGATGTACACGTAAAACCGCTCTATTCCGGCTGAAACGTCGATATATGCATTAAATATCGAACTTCTCCCCTTTTCAATATCTTACTCAGTATTTTAACGAGAAACAAATAGATGATTGAAAATGAAGGTTAATTTCTAATCAATTATGTGTTTGCATAATTTGTATCGTATATTTAATGAATTAATAACAATATACTTATAATTCACGAAAACGTGAAAAACCAGCAAAATATTGCCTAATTCGATGATATTTTGTTTATATCACATAAAGGAAAAGGGGATGATAAACGTCAAAATATTGCTAAATTCGATGATTTTTCGTACGAAACAAAATGCAAGAAAACTTGCTTCAAATGCAATATTATGCGAAATTCTGAGATTTGAAGGACAAATCACATATCGTGAGGAAAACTTGAAGTAGTATCGAAATATTGGTATAAACGAATATATATACGTAAAATCACACTACATGAAAAACGTGAAAAAAGTCACTATTTTACCATATTTGAGGATTTTAACTTCAAATCATAGAGCGAGGATTCGTAGTATTTACATCCAAGAAAAGACATATGACAATGTTGTTTCCAATACAAATGATATAAATCAATGTGTTTTCATTAGAATTAACTAAAATGTTCCTGATTTTCCGTTTATATTACCGATGGAAGATGTACACGTAAAACTGTTCTAATCTGGCTGAAACGTCGATATATGCAATAAAAACAGAACTTCTCCCCTTTTCAATATCTTACTCAGTATTTTAATGAGAAACAAATAGATGATTGAAACTTAAGTATTTAAGGTTATTTTCTGATCAATTATGTGTTTGCACCATTTTTATCGTATATATAATGAATTAATAACAATAAACTGAAAATTCACAAAACGTAAAAAAACGGTAAAATATTGCCTAATTCGATGATATTTTATTTATATCACATAAAGGAAAAGGGGATGATAAACGTCAAAATATTGCTCAATTCGATGATTTTTAGTACGGAACAAAATGCAAGAAAACTTGCTTTAAATGCAATGTTATGCGAAAATCTGAGATTTGAAGGCCAAATCACATATCCTGATACTCTATGAAATAGTATCGAATTATTGGTAAAAATGAATATATATACGTAATATCAAACTACATGAAAAACGTGAAAAAAGTCATTATTATACCAAATTTCAGGATTTTAACTTCGAATCATAGAGCGACGTTTCGTATTTTTTAGACCCTAGAAAAGACGAGTAAAGAAGTTGCTTTTAGAAGCAACATCTTCATCTACAAATGATAAAAATTTATGTGTTTTCATTAATATTACCTAAAATGTTCCAAAATTCACAAAAACGTGGAAAAACGGTAAAATATTGCCTAATTCGATTACATTTTATTTATATCACATAAAGGAAAAGGGGATGATAAACGTGAAAATATTGCTGAATTCGATGATTTTTAGTACGGAACAAAATGCAAGAAAACTTGTTAAAATGCAATATTATGCGAAAATCTGAGATTTGAAGGCCAAATCATATATCGTGATACTACATGAAATAGTATCGAAATATTGGTAAAACTGAATACATTTGCGTAATACCAAACTACATGAAAATCGTGAAAAAATTCATTATTATACCAAATTTCAGGATTTTAACTTCGAATTATAGAGCGACGTTTCGTATTTTTTAGACCCTAGAAAAGACAAATAAATAAGTTGCTTTTAGAAGCAACATCTTCATCTACAAATGATAAAAATTTATATGTTTTCAATAAAATTAACTAAAATGTTCCTGATTTTCGGTTTATATTACCGATGGAAGATGTACACGTAAAACTGTTCTAATCTGGCTGAAACGTCGATATATGCAATAAAAACAGAACTTCTCCCCTTTACAATATCTTTCTTTATTGAGAAACAAATAGATGATTGAAACTTAAGTAATTAAGGTTATTTTCTGACCAATTATGTGTTTGCATCATTTTTATAGTATATTTAATGAATTAATAACAATAAACTGAAAATTCTCAAAAACGTGGAAAAACGGATAAATATTGCCTAATTCGATGATATTTTGTTTAAATCACACAAAGGAAAAGGGGTCAAAATATTGCAAAATTCGATGATTTTTAGTACAAAACAAAATGCAAGAAAACTTGCTTAAAAAATGCCAAATTTGCGAAATTCTGAGATTTGAAGTCCAAATTACATATCGTGAGAAAACATGAAGTAGTATCGAAATATTGATAAAAACGAATATATTTACGTAAAATCACACTACATGAATAACGTGAAAAAAGTTACTATATTACCATTTTGTAGGATTTTAACTTCAAATCATAGAGTGAGGTTTCGTATTATTTAGATCCAAGAAAAGACATATGACAGTGTTGTTTCCAATAAAAATGATAAAAATCAATGTGTTTTCATTAGAATTAACTAAAATGATCCTGATTTTCCGTTTATATTACAGATGGAAATGTACCAGTAAAACCGCTCTATTCCGGCTGAAAGGTATTGAAAGATATGCATTAAATACCGAACTTCTCCCCTTTTCAATATCTTACTCAGTATTTAAACGAGAAACAAAAAGATGATTGAAAATGAAGTGTTTAAGGTTAATTTCTAATCAATTATGTGTTTGCATAATTTTTATCGTATATTTAATGAATTAATAACAATATACTTAAAATTCACAAAAACGTGAAAAAACCGCAAAATATTGCCTAATTCGATGATATTTTGTTATATCACATAAAGGAAAAGGGGATGATAAACGTCAAAATATTGCTAAATTCGATGATTTTTTGTACGAAACAAAAGGCAAGAAAACTTGCCTAAAATGCAATATTATGCTAAAATCTGAGATTTGAAGGCCAAATCACATATCGTGATACTACATGAAATAGTTTCGAAATATTGGTAAAAATGAATATATTTACGTAATACCAAACTACATGAAAAACGTGAAAAAAATCATTATTATACCAAATTTGAGGATTTTAACTTCGAATCATAGAACGACGTTTCGTATTTTTTAGACCTTTGAAAAGACGTATAAAGATGTTGCTTCTAATACAAATGATAAAAATCAATGTGTTTGCCTTAAAAGTAACTAAAATGTTCCTGATTTTCGCTTTATATTACCGATGGAAGATGTACACGTAAAACTGTTCTAATCCGGCTGAAACGTCGAAGTATGCAATAAAAAAAGAACTTCTCTCCCTTTTCAATATCTTACTCAGTATTTTAACGAGAAACAAATAGATGATTGAAACTTAAGTATTTAAGGTTATTTTCTGATCAATTATATGTTTGCATCATTTTTATCGTATATTTAATGAATTAATAACAATAAACTGAAAATTCTCAAAAACGTGGAAAAACTTTTATTTTATTGCCTAATTTTTATTTATTGTCTTTTATTTTATTGCCTAATTTTTATTTATTGTCTTTTATTTTATTGCCTAATTTTTATTTATTTTATTTATTTATTTATTTTATAACTTTTATTTATTGCAAAATATTGCCTAATTCGATGATATTTTGTTTAAATCACATAAAGGAAAAGGGGATGATAAACGTCAAAATATTGCTAAATTCGATGATTTTTCGTTCAAAACAAAATGCAAGAATACTTGCTAAAATGCAATATTATGCGAAATTCTGTGATTTGAAGGCCAAATCACATATCGTGATACAACCTGAAATAGAATCGAAATATTGTTATATATGAATATATTTACGTAATATCAAACTACATGAAAAACGCGAAAAAAGTAACTATTATAGCAAATTTGAGGATTTTAACTTCGAATCAGAAAGCGAGGATTCGTATTATTTAGATCCAATAAAAGACATATGACAGTGTTGTTTCCAATGCAAATGATAAAAATCAATGTGTTTTCATTAGAATTAACTAAAATGATCCTGATTTTCCGTTTATATTACAGATGGAAGATGTACACGTAAAACCGCTCTATTCCGGCTGAAACGTCGATATATGCATTAAATATCGAACTTCTCCCCTTTTCAATATCTTACTCAGTATTTTAACGAGAAACAAATAGATGATTGAAAATGAAGGTTAATTTCTAATCAATTATGTGTTTGCATAATTTGTATCGTATATTTAATGAATTAATAACAATATACTTATAATTCACGAAAACGTGAAAAAACAGCAAAATATTGCCTAATGCGATGATATTTTGTTTATATCACATAAAGGAAAAGGGGATGATAAACGTCAAAATATTGCTAAATTCGATGATTTTTCGTACGAAACAAAATGCAAGAAAACTTGCTTAAAATGCAATATTATGCGAAATTCTGAGATTTGAAGGACAAATCACATATCGTGAGAAAACTTGAAGTAGTATCGAAATATTGGTATAAACGAATATATATACGTAAAATGACACTACATGAAAAACGTGAAAAAAGTCACTATTTTACCATATTTGAGGATTTTAACTTCAAATCATAGAGCGAGGATTCGTAGTATTTACATCCAAGAAAAGACATATGACAATGTTGTTTCCAATACAAATGATATAAATCAATGTGTTTTCATTAGAATTAACTAAAATGTTCCTGATTTTCCGTTTATATTACCGATGGAAGATGTACACGTAAAACTGTTCTAATCTGGCTGAAACGTCGATATATGCAATAAAAACAGAACTTCTCCCCTTTTCAATATCTTACTCAGTATTTTAATGAGAAACAAATAGATGATTGAAACTTAAGTATTTAAGGTTATTTTCTGATCAATTATGTGTTTGCACCATTTTTATCGTATATATAATGAATTAATAAAAATAAACTGAAAATTCACATAAACGTAAAAAAACGGTAAAATATTGCCTAATTCGATGATATTTTATTTATATCACATAAAGGAAAAGGGGATGATAAACGTCAAAATATTTCTGAATTCGATGATTTTTAGTACGGAACAAAATGCAAGAAAACTTGCTTTAAATGCAATGTTATGCGAAAATCTGAGATTTGAAGGCCAAATCACATATCCTGATACTCTATGAAATAGTATCGAATTATTGGTAAAAATGAATATATATACGTAATATCAAACTACATGAAAAACGTGAAAAAAGTCATTATTATACCAAATTTCAGGATTTTAACTTCGAATCATAGAGCGACGTTTCGTATTTTTTAGACCCTAGAAAAGACGAATAAAGAAGTTGCTTTTAGAAGCAACATCTTCATCTACAAATGATAAAAATTTATGTGTTTTCATTAATATTAACTAAAATGTTCCAAAATTTACAAAAACGTGGAAAAACGGTAAAATATTGCCTAATTCGATGATATTTTATTTATATCACATAAAGGAAAAGGGGATGATAAACGTGAAAATATTGCTGAATTCGATGATTTTTAGTACGGAACAAAATGCAAGAAAACTTGCTTAAAATGCAATATTATGCGAAAATCTGAGATTTGAAGGCCAAATCATATATCGTGATACTACATGAAATAGTATCGAAATATTGGTAAAAATGAATATATTTGCGTAATACCAAACTACATGAAAAACGTGAAAAAAGTCATTATTATACCAAATTTCAGGATTTTAACTTCGAATTATAGAGCGACGTTTCGTATTTTTTAGACCCTAGAAAAGACAAATAAATAAGTTGCTTTTAGAAGCAACATCTTCATCTACAAATGATAAAAATTTATGTGTTTTCAATAAAATTAACTAAAATGTTCCTGATTTTCGGTTTATATTACCGATGGAAGATGTACACGTAAAACTGTTCTAATCCGGCTGAAACGTCGATATATGCAAAAAAAACAGAACTTCTTCCCTTTACAATATCTTACTTTATTGAGAAACAAATAGATGATTGAAACTTAAGTAATTAAGGTTATTTTCTGACCAATTATGTGTTTGCATCATTTTTATAGTATATTTAATGAATTAATAACAATAAACTGAAAATTCTCAAAAACGTGGAAAAACGGATAAATATTGCCTAATTCGATGATATTTTGTTTAAATCACACAAAGGAAAAGGGGTCAAAATATTGCAAAATTCGATGATTTTTAGTACAAAACAAAATGCAAGAAAACTTGCTTAAAAAATGCCAAATTTGCGAAATTCTGAGATTTGAAGTCCAAATTACATATTGTGAGAAAACATGAAGTAGTATCGAAATATTGATAAAAACGAATATATTTACGTAAAATCACACTACATGAATAACGTGAAAAAAGTCACTATATTACCATTTTGTAGGATTTTAACTTCAAATCATAGAGTGAGGTTTCGTATTATTTAGATCCAAGAAAAGACATATGACAGTGTTGTTTCCAATAAAAATGATAAAAATCAATGTGTTTTCATTAGAATTAACTAAAATGATCCTGATTTTCCGTTTATATTACAGATGGAAATGTACCCGTAAAACCGCTCTATTCCGGCTGAAAGGTATTGAAAGATATGCATTAAATACCGAACTTCTCCCCTTTTCAATATCTTACTCAGTATTTAAACGAGAAACAAAAAGATGATTGAAAATGAAGTGTTTAAGGTTAATTTCTAATCAATTATGTGTTTGCATAATTTTTATCGTATATTTAATGAATTAATAACAATATACTTAAAATTCACAAAAATGTGAAAAAACCGCAAAATATTGCCTAATTCGATGATATTTTGTTATATCACATAAAGGAAAAGGGGATGATAAACGTCAAAATATTGCTAAATTCGATGATTTTTTGTACGAAACAAAAGGCAAGAAAACTTGCCTAAAATGCAATATTATGCTAAAATCTGAGATTTGAAGGCCAAATCACATATCGTGATACTACATGAAATAGTTTCGAAATATTGGTAAAAATGAATATATTTACGTAATATCAAACTACATGAAAAACGTGAAAAAAGTCATTATTATACCAAATTTGAAGATTTTAACTTCGAATCATAGAGCGACGTTTCGTATTTTTTAGACCTTTGAAAAGACGTATAAAGATGTTGCTTCTAATACAAATGATAAAAATCAATGTGTTTGCCTTAAAAGTAACTAAAATGTTCCTGATTTTCGCTTTATATTACCGATGGAAGATGTACACGTAAAACTGTTCTAATCCGGCTGAAACGTCGAAGTATGCAATAAAAAAAGAACTTTTCTCCCTTTTCAATATCTTACTCAGTATTTTAACGAGAAACAAGTAGATGATTGAAACTTAAGTATTTAAGGTTATTTTCTGATCAATTATATGTTTGCATCATTTTTATCGTATATTTAATGAATTAATAACAATAAACTGAAAATTCTCAAAAACGTGGAAAAACTTTTATTTTATTGCCTAATTTTTATTTATTGTCTTTTATTTTATTGCCTAATTTTTATTTATTGTCTTTTATTTTATTGCCTAATTTTTATTTATTTTATTTATTTATTTATTTTATAACTTTTATTTATTGCAAAATATTGCCTAATTCGATGATATTTTGTTTAAATCACATAAAGGAAAAGGGGATGATAAACGTCAAAATATTGCTAAATTCGATGATTTTTCGTTCGAAACAAAATGCAAGAAAACTTGCTAAAATGCAATATTATGCGAAATTCTGTGATTTGAAGGCCAAATCACATATCGTGATACAACCTGAAAGTAGAATCGAAATATTGTTATATATGAATATATTTACGTAATATCAAACTACATGAAAAACGCGAAAAAAGTAACTATTATACCAAATTTGAGGATTTTAACTTCGAATCAGAAAGCGAGGATTCGTATTATTTAGATCCAATAAAAGACATATGACAGTGTTGTTTCCAATGCAAATGATAAAAATCAATGTGTTTTCATTAGAATTAACTAAAATGATCCTGATTTTCCGTTTATATTACAGATGGAAGATGTACACGTAAAACCGCTCTATTCCGGTTGAAACGTCGATATATGCATTAAATATCGAATTTCTCCCCTTTTCAATATCTTACTCAGTATTTTAACGAGAAACAAATAGATGATTGAAAATGAAGGTTAATTTCTAATCAATTATGTGTTTGCACCATTTTTATCGTATATATAATGAATTAATAACAATAAACTGAAAATTCACATAAACGTAAAAAAACGGTAAAATATTGCCTAATTCGATGATATTTTATTTATATCACATAAAGGAAAAGGGGATGATAAACGTCAAAATATTTCTGAATTCGATGATTTTTAGTACGGAACAAAATGCAAGAAAACTTGCTTTAAATGCAATGTTATGCGAAAATCTGAGATTTGAAGGCCAAATCACATATCCTGATACTCTATGAAATAGTATCGAATTATTGGTAAAAATGAATATATATACGTAATATCAAACTACATGAAAAACGTGAAAAAAGTCATTATTATACCAAATTTCAGGATTTTAACTTCGAATCTTAGAGCGACGTTTCGTATTTTTTAGACCCTAGAAAAGACGAATAAAGAAGTAGCTTTTAGAAGCAACATCTTCATCTACAAATGATAAAAATTTATGTGTTTTCATTAATATTAACTAAAATGTTCCAAAATTTACAAAAACGTGGAAAAACGGTAAAATATTGCCTAATTCGATGATATTTTATTTATATCACATAAAGGAAAAGGGGACTGATAAACGTGAAAATATTGCTGAATTCGATGATTTTTAGTACGGAACAAAATGCAAGAAAACTTGCTTAAAATGCAATATTATGCGAAAATCTGAGATTTGAAGGCCAAATCATATATCGTGATACTACATGAAATAGTATCGAAATATCGGTAAAAATGAATATATTTGCGTAATACCAAACTACATGAAAAACGTGAAAAAAGTCATTATTATACCAAATTTCAGGATTTTAACTTCGAATTATAGAGCGACGTTTCGTATTTTTTAGACCCTAGAAAAGACAAATAAATAAGTTGCTTTTAGAAGCAACATCTTCATCTACAAATGATAAAAATTTATGTGTTTTCAATAAAATTAACTAAAATGTTCCTGATTTTCGGTTTATATTACCGATGGAAGATGTACACGTAAAACTGTTCTAATCCGGCTGAAACGTCGATATATGCAATAAAAACAGAACTTCTCCCCTTTACAATATCTTACTTTATTGAGAAACAAATAGATGATTGAAACTTAAGTAATTAAGGTTATTTTCTGACCAATTATGTGTTTGCATCAATTTTATCGTATATATTAATGAATTAATAACAATAAACTGAAAATTCTCAAAAACGTGGAAAAACGGATAAATATTGCCTAATTCGATGATATTTTGTTTAAATCACACAAAGGAAAAGGGGTCAAAATATTGCAAAATTCGATGATTTTTAGTACAAAACAAAATGCAAGAAAACTTGCTTAAAAAATGCCAAATTTGCGAAATTCTGAGATTTGAAGTCCAAATTACATATTGTGAGAAAACATGAAGTAGTATCGAAATATTGATAAAAACGAATATATTTACGTAAAATCACACTACATGAATAACGTGAAAAAAGTCACTATATTACCATTTTGTAGGATTTTAACTTCAAATCATAGAGTGAGGTTTCGTATTATTTAGATCCAAGAAAAGACATATGACAGTGTTGTTTCCAATAAAAATGATAAAAATCAATGTGTTTTCATTAGAATTAACTAAAATGATCCTGATTTTCCGTTTATATTACAGATGGAAATGTACCCGTAAAACCGCTCTATTCCGGCTGAAAGGTATTGAAAGATATGCATTAAATACCGAACTTCTCCCCTTTTCAATATCTTACTCAGTATTTAAACGAGAAACAAAAAGATGATTGAAAATGAAGTGTTTAAGGTTAATTTCTAATCAATTATGTGTTTGCATAATTTTTATCGTATATTTAATGAATTAATAACAATATACTTAAAATTCACAAAAATGTGAAAAAAACCGCAAAATATTGCCTAATTCGATGATATTTTGTTATATCACATAAAGGAAAAGGGGATGATAAACGTCAAAATATTGCTAAATTCGATGATTTTTTGTACGAAACAAAAGGCAAGAAAACTTGCCTAAAATGCAATATTATGCTAAAATCTGAGATTTGAAGGCCAAATCACATATCGTGATACTACATGAAATAGTTTCGAAATATTGGTAAAAATGAATATATTTACGTAATATCAAACTACATGAAAAACGTGAAAAAAGTCATTATTATACCAAATTTGAGGATTTTAACTTCGAATCATAGAGCGACGTTTCGTATTTTTTAGACCTTTGAAAAGACGTATAAAGATGTTGCTTCTAATACAAATGATAAAAATCAATGTGTTTGCCTTAAAAGTAACTAAAATGTTCCTGATTTTCGCTTTATATTACCGATGGAAGATGTACACGTAAAACTGTTCTAATCCGGCTGAAACGTCGAAGTATGCAATAAAAAAAGAACTTTTCTCCCTTTTCAATATCTTACTCAGTATTTTAACGAGAAACAAGTAGATGATTGAAACTTAAGTATTTAAGGTTATTTTCTGATCAATTATATGTTTGCATCATTTTTATCGTATATTTAATGAATTAATAACAATAAACTGAAAATTCTCAAAAACGTGGAAAAACTTTTATTTTATTGCCTAATTTTTATTTATTGTCTTTTATTTTATTGCCTAATTTTTATTTATTGTCTTTTATTTTATTGCCTAATTTTTATTTATTTTATTTATTTATTTATTTTATAACTTTTATTTATTGCAAAATATTGCCTAATTCGATGATATTTTGTTTAAATCACATAAAGGAAAAGGGGATGATAAACGTCAAAATATTGCTAAATTCGATGATTTTTCGTTCGAAACAAAATGCAAGAAAACTTGCTAAAATGCAATATTATGCGAAATTCTGTGATTTGAAGGCCAAATCACATATCGTGATACAACCTGAAATAGAATCGAAATATTGTTATATATGAATATATTTACGTAATATCAAACTACATGAAAAACGCGAAAAAAGTAACTATTATACCAAATTTGAGGATTTTAACTTCGAATCAGAAAGCGAGGATTCGTATTATTTAGATCCAATAAAAGACATATGACAGTGTTGTTTCCAATGCAAATGATAAAAATCAATGTGTTTTCATTAGAATTAACTAAAATGATCCTGATTTTCCGTTTATATTACAGATGGAAGATGTACACGTAAAACCGCTCTATTCCGGTTGAAACGTCGATATATGCATTAAATATCGAATTTCTCCCCTTTTCAATATCTTACTCAGTA
Organism: Procambarus clarkii; assembly: GCF_040958095.1. NCBI lineage: Eukaryota > Metazoa > Arthropoda > Malacostraca > Decapoda > Cambaridae > Procambarus > Procambarus clarkii. The sequence continues at coordinate 33,129,093 of NC_091212.1, forward strand.
TTTTAACGAGAAACAAATAGATGATTGAAAATGAAGGTTAATTTCTAATCAATTATGTGTTTGCATAATTTGTATCGTATATTTAATGAATTAATAACAATATACTTATAATTCACGAAAACGTGAAAAAACAGCAAAATATTGCCTAATTCGATGATATTTTGTTTATATCACATAAAGGAAAAGGGGATGATAAACGTCAAAATATTGCTAAATTCGATGATTTTTCGTACGAAACAAAATGCAAGAAAACTTGCTTAAAATGCAATATTATGCGAAATTCTGAGATTTGAAGGACAAATCACATATCGTGAGAAAACTTGAAGTAGTATCGAAATATTGGTATAAACGAATATATATACGTAAAATCACACTACATGAAAAACGTGAAAAAAGTCACTATTTTACCATATTTGAGGATTTTAACTTCAAATCATAGAGCGAGGATTCGTAGTATTTACATCCAAGAAAAGACATATGACAATGTTGTTTCCAATACAAATGATATAAATCAATGTGTTTTCATTAGAATTAACTAAAATGTTCCTGATTTTCCGTTTATATTACCGATGGAAGATGTACACGTAAAACTGTTTTAATCTGGCTGAAACGTCGATATATGCAATAAAAACAGAACTTCTCCCCTTTTCAATATCTTACTCAGTATTTTAATGAGAAACAAATAGATGTTTGAAACTTAAGTATTTAAGGTTATTTTCTGATCAATTATGTGTTTGCACCAATTTTATCGTATATATAATGAATTAATAACAATAAACTGAAAATTCACAAAAACGTGGAAAAACGGATAAATATTGCCTAATTCGATGATATTTTGTTTAAATCACACAAAGGAAAAGGGGTCAAAATATTGCAAAATTCGATGATTTTTAGTACAAAACAAAATGCAAGAAAACTTGCTTAAAAAATGCCAAATTTGCGAAATTCTGAGATTTGAAGTCCAAATTACATATTGTGAGAAAACATGAAGTAGTATCGAAATATTGATAAAAACGAATATATTTACGTAAAATCACACTACATGAATAACGTGAAAAAAGTCACTATATTACCATTTTGTAGGATTTTAACTTCAAATCATAGAGTGAGGTTTCGTATTATTTAGATCCAAGAAAAGACATATGACAGTGTTGTTTCCAATAAAAATGATAAAAATCAATGTGTTTTCATTAGAATTAACTAAAATGATCCTGATTTTCCGTTTATATTACAGATGGAAATGTACCCGTAAAACCGCTCTATTCCGGCTGAAAGGTATTGAAAGATATGCATTAAATACCGAACTTCTCCCCTTTTCAATATCTTACTCAGTATTTAAACGAGAAACAAAAAGATGATTGAAAATGAAGTGTTTAAGGTTAATTTCTAATCAATTATGTGTTTGCATAATTTTTATCGTATATTTAATGAATTAATAACAATATACTTAAAATTCACAAAAATGTGAAAAAACCGCAAAATATTGCCTAATTCGATGATATTTTGTTATATCACATAAAGGAAAAGGGGATGATAAACGTCAAAATATTGCTAAATTCGATGATTTTTTGTACGAAACAAAAGGCAAGAAAACTTGCCTAAAATGCAATATTATGCTAAAATCTGAGATTTGAAGGCCAAATCACATATCGTGATACTACATGAAATAGTTTCGAAATATTGGTAAAAATGAATATATTTACGTAATATCAAACTACATGAAAAACGTGAAAAAAGTCATTATTATACCAAATTTGAGGATTTTAACTTCGAATCATAGAGCGACGTTTCGTATTTTTTAGACCTTTGAAAAGACGTATAAAGATGTTGCTTCTAATACAAATGATAAAAATCAATGTGTTTGCCTTAAAAGTAACTAAAATGTTCCTGATTTTCGCTTTATATTACCGATGGAAGATGTACACGTAAAACTGTTCTAATCCGGCTGAAACGTCGAAGTATGCAATAAAAAAAGAACTTCTCTCCCTTTTCAATATCTTACTCAGTATTTTAACGAGAAACAAATAGATGATTGAAACTTAAGTATTTAAGGTTATTTTCTGATCAATTATATGTTTGCATCATTTTTATCGTATATTTAATGAATTAATAACAATAAACTGAAAATTCTCAAAAACGTGGAAAAACTTTTATTTTATTGCCTAATTTTTATTTATTGTCTTTTATTTTATTGCCTAATTTTTATTTATTGTCTTTTATTTTATTGCCTAATTTTTATTTATTTTATTTATTTATTTATTTTATAACTTTTATTTATTGCAAAATATTGCCTAATTCGATGATATTTTGTTTAAATCACATAAAGGAAAAGGGGATGATAAACTTCAAAATATTGCTAAATTCGATGATTTTTCGTTCGAAACAAAATGCAAGAAAACTTGCTAAAATGCAATATTATGCGAAATTCTGTGATTTGAAGGCCAAATCACATATCGTGATACAACCTGAAATAGAATCGAAATATTGTTATATATGAATATATTTACGTAATATCAAACTACATGAAAAACGCGAAAAAAGTAACTATTATACCAAATTTGAGGATTTTAACTTCGAATCAGAAAGCGAGGATTCGTATTATTTAGATCCAATAAAAGACATATGACAGTGTTGTTTCCAATGCAAATGATAAAAATCAATGTGTTTTCATTAGAATTAACTAAAATGATCCTGATTTTCCGTTTATATTACAGATGGAAGATGTACACGTAAAACCGCTCTATTCCGGTTGAAACGTCGATATATGCATTAAATATCGAATTTCTCCCCTTTTCAATATCTTACTCAGTATTTTAACGAGAAACAAATAGATGATTGAAAATGAAGGTTAATTTCTAATCAATTATGTGTTTGCATAATTTGTATCGTATATTTAATGAATTAATAACAATATACTTATAATTCACGAAAACGTGAAAAAACAGCAAAATATTGCCTAATTCGATGATATTTTGTTTATATCACATAAAGGAAAAGGGGATGATAAACGTCAAAATATTGCTAAATTCGATGATTTTTCGTACGAAACAAAATGCAAGAAAACTTGCTTAAAATGCAATATTATGCGAAATTCTGAGATTTGAAGGACAAATCACATATCGTGAGAAAACTTGAAGTAGTATCGAAATATTGGTATAAACGAATATATATACGTAAAATCACACTACATGAAAAACGTGAAAAAAGTCACTATTTTACCATATTTGAGGATTTTAACTTCAAATCATAGAGCGAGGATTCGTAGTATTTACATCCAAGAAAAGACATATGACAATGTTGTTTCCAATACAAATGATATAAATCAATGTGTTTTCATTAGAATTAACTAAAATGTTCCTGATTTTCCGTTTATATTACCGATGGAAGATGTACACGTAAAACTGTTTTAATCTGGCTGAAACGTCGATATATGCAATAAAAACAGAACTTCTCCCCTTTTCAATATCTTACTCAGTATTTTAATGAGAAACAAATAGATGATTGAAACTTAAGTATTTAAGGTTATTTTCTGATCAATTATGTGTTTGCACCAATTTTATCGTATATATAATGAATTAATAACAATAAACTGAAAATTCACAAAAACGTAAAAAAACGGTAAAATATTGCCTAATTCGATGATATTTTATTTATATCACATAAAGGAAAAGGGGATGATAAACGTCAAAATATTGCTGAATTCGATGATTTTTAGTACAGAACAAAATGCAAGAAAACTTGCTTTAAATGCAATGTTATGCGAAAATCTGAGATTTGAAGGCCAAATCACATATCCTGATACTCTATGAAATAGTATCGAATTATTGGTAAAAATGAATATATATACGTAATATCAAACTACATGAAAAACGTGAAAAAAGTCATTATTATACCAAATTTCAGGATTTTAACTTCGAATCATAGAGCGACGTTTCGTATTTTTTAGACCCTAGAAAAGACGAATAAAGAAGTTGCTTTTAGAAGCAACATCTTCATGTATAAATGATAAAAATTTATGTGTTTTCATTAATATTAACTAAAATGTTCCAAAATTCACAAAAACATGGAAAAACGGTAAAATATTGCCTAATTCGATGATATTTTATTTATATCACATAAAGGAAAAGGGGATGATAAACGTGAAAATATTGCTGAATTCGATGATTTTTAGTACGGAACAAAATGCAAGAAAACTTGCTTAAAATGCAATATTATGCGAAAATCTGAGATTTGAACGCCAAATCATATATCGTGATACTACATGAAATAGTATCGAAATATTGGTAAAAATTAATATATTTACGTAATACCAAACTACATGAAAAACGTGAAAAAAGTCATTATTATACCAAATTTCAGGATTTTAACTTCGAATTATAGAGCGACGTTTCGTATTTTTTAGACCCTAGAAAAGACGAATAAATAAATTGCTTTTAGAAGCAACATCTTCATCTACAAATGATAAAAATTTATGTGTTTTCAATAAAATTAACTAAAATGTTCCTGATTTTCGGTTTATATTACCGATGGAAGATGTACACGTAAAACTGTTCTAATCCGGCTGAATCGTCGATATATGCAATAAAAACAGAACTTCTCCCCTATACAATATCTTACTTTATTGAGAAACAAATAGATGATTGAAACTTAAGTAATTAAGGTTATTTTCTGACCAATTATGTGTTTGCATTATTTTTATCGTATATTTAATGAATTAATAACAATAAACAGAAAATTCTCAAACACGTGGAAAAACGGATAAATATTGCCTAATTCGATGATATTTTGTTTAAATCACACAAAGGAAAAGGGGTCAAAATATTGCAAAATTCGATGATTTTTAGTACAAAACAAAATGCAAGAAAACTTGCTTAAAAAATGCCAAATTTGCGAAATTCTGAGATTTGAAGTCCAAATTACATATCGTGAGAAAACATGAAGTAGTATCGAAATTTTGATAAAAACGAATATATTTACGTAAAATCACACTACATGAATAACGTGAAAAAAGTCACTATATTACCATTTTGTAGGATTTTAACTTCAAATCATAGAGTGAGGTTTCGTATTATTTAGATCCAAGAAAAGACATATGACAGTGTTGTTTCCAATAAAAATGATAAAAATCAATGTGTTTTCATTAGAATTAACTAAAATGATCCTGATTTTCCGTTTATATTACAGATGGAAATGTACCCGTAAAACCGCTCTATTCCGGCTGAAAGGTATTGAAAGATATGCATTAAATACCGAACTTCTCCCCTTTTCAATATCTTACTCAGTATTTAAACGAGAAACAAAAAGATGATTGAAAATGAATGTGTTTAAGGTTAATTTCTAATCAATTATGTGTTTGCATAATTTTTATCGTATATTTAATGAATTAATAATAATATACTTAAAATTGACAAAAACGTGAAAAAACCGCAAAATATTGCCTAATTCGATGATATTTTGTTATATCACATAAAGGAAAAGGGGATGATAAACGTCAAAATATTGCTGAATTCGATGATTTTTTAGTACGGAACAAAAGGCAAGAAAACTTGCCTAAAATGCAATATTATGCTAAAATCTGAGATTTGAAGGCCAAATCACATATCGTGATACTACATGAAATAGTTTCGAAATATTGGTAAAAATGAATATATTTACGTAATATCAAACTACATGAAAAACGTGAAAAAAGTCATTATTATACCAAATTTGAGGATTTTAACTTCGAATTCATAGAGCGACGTTTCGTATTTTTTAGACCTTTGAAAAGACGTATAAAGATGTTGCTTCTAATACAAATGATAAAAATCAATGTGTTTGCCTTAAA